>NW_027197782.1:32500-50000 GCF_038502225.1 Cherax quadricarinatus | reverse complement strand
TTCTTGTGTTGCTGTAAATTTATCTTAACATTGTTCTTGTGTTGTTGTAACTTTATCTTAACACTGTTCTTGTGTTGTTGTAACTTTATCTTAACACTGTTCTTGTGTTGTTGTAACTTTATCTTAACACTGTTCTTGTGTTGTTGTAACTTTATCTTAACACTGTTCTTGTGTTGTTGTAACTTTATCTTAACATTGTTCTTGTGTTGTTGTAACTTTATCTTAACACTGTTCTTGTGTTGCTGTAACTTTATCTTAACACTGTTCTTGTGTTGCTGTAACTTTATCTTAACACTGTTCTTGTGTTGCTGTAACTTTATCTTAACATTGTTCTTGTGTTGTTGTAACTTTATCTTAACACTGTTCTTGTGTTGTTGTAACTTTATCTTAACACTGTTCTTGTGTTGTTGTAACTTTATCTTAACATTGTTCTTGTGTTGTTGTAACTTTATCTTAACACTGTTCTTGTGTTGTTGTAACTTTATCTTAACACTGTTCTTGTGTTGTTGTAACTTTATCTTAACACTGTTCTTGTGTTGTTGTAACTTTATCTTAACACTGTTCTTGTGTTGTTGTAACTTTATCTTAACACTGTTCTTGTGTTGTTGTAACTTTATCTTAACACTGTTCTTGTGTTGTTGTAACTTTATCTTAACACTGTTCTTGTGTTGTTGTAACTTTATCTTAACACTGTTCTTGTGTTGTTGTAACTTTATCTTAACACTGTTCTTGTGTTGTTGTAACTTTATCTTAACAATGTTCTTGTGTTGTTGTAACTTTATCTTAACACTGTTCTTGTGTTGTTGTAACTTTATCTTAACACTGTTCTTGTGTTGTTGTAACTTTATCTTAACACTGTTCTTGTGTTGTTGTAACTTTATCTTAACACTGTTCTTGTGTTGTTGTAACTTTATCTTAACACTGTTCTTGTTTTTTTTTAAATTTATCTTAACACTGTGTTGTTGTAACTTTATCTTAACACTGTTCTTGTGTTGTTGTAACTTTATCTTAACACTGTTCTTGTGTTGTAACTTTATCTTAACACTGTTCTTGTGTTGCTGTAACTTTATCTTAACATTGTTCTTGTGTTGTTGTAACTTTATCTTAACACTGTTCTTGTGTTGTTGTAACTTTATCTTAACACTGTTCTTGTGTTGTTGTAACTTTATCTTAACACTGTTCTTGTGTTGTTTTATCTTAACATTGTTCTTGTGTTGTTGTAACTTTATCTTAACACTGTTCTTGTGTTGTTGTAACTTTATCTTAACACTGTTCTTGTGTTGTTGTAACTTTATCTTAACACTGTTCTTGTGTTGTTGTAACTTTATCTTAACACTGTTCTTGTGTTGTTGTAACTTTATCTTAACACTGTTCTTGTGTTGTTGTAACTTTATCTTAACACTGTTCTTGTGTTGTTGTAACTTTATCTTAACACTGTTCTTGTGTTGTTGTAACTTTATCTTAACACTGTTCTTGTGTTGTTGTAACTTTATCTTAACACTGTTCTTGTGTTGTTGTAACTTTATCTTAACACTGTCCTCTTGTGTTGTTGTAACTTTATCTTAACACTGTTCTTGTGTTGTTGTAACTTTATCTTAACACTGTTCTTGTGTTGTTGTAACTTTATCTTAAAACTGTTCTTGTGTTGTTGTAACTTTATCTTAACACTGTTCTTGTGTTGTTGTAACTTTATCTTAACACTGTTCTTGTGTTGTAACTTTATCTGTAACTTTATCTTAACACTGTTCTTGTGTTGCTGTAACTTTATCTTAACACTGTTCTTGTGTTGTTGTAACTTTATCTTAACACTGTTCTTGTGTTGTTGTAACTTTATCTTAACACTGTTCTTGTGTTGTTGTAACTTTATCTTAACACTGTTCTTGTTCTTGTGTTGCTGTAACTTTATTTATCTTAACATCTGTTCTTGTGTTGCTGTAACTTTATCTTAACACTGTTCTTGTTCTTGTGTTGCTGTAACTTTATCTTAACACTGTTCTTGTGTTGTTGTAACTTTATCTTAACACTGTTCTTGTGTTGTTGTAACTTTATCTTAACACTGTTCTTGTGTTGTAACTTTATCTTAACACTGTTCTTGTGTTGTTGTAACTTTATCTTAACACTGTTCTTGTGTTGTTGTAACTTTATCTTAACACTGTTCTTGTGTTGTTGTAACTTTATCTTAACACTGTTCTTGTGTTGTTGTAACTTTATCTTAACACTGTTCTTGTGTTGTAACTTTATCTTAACACTGTTCTTGTGTTGTTGTAACTTTATCTTAACACTGTTCTTGTGTTGTAACTTTATCTTAACACTGTTCTTGTGTTGTTGTAACTTTATCTTAACACTGTTCTTGTGTTGTAACTTTATCTTAACACTGTTCTTGTGTTGCTGTAACTTTATCTTAACACTGTTCTTGTGTTGTTTTATCTTAACACTGTAACTTTATCTTAACACTGTTCTTGTGTTGTAACTTTATCTTAACACTGTTCTTGTGTTGTTGTAACTTTATCTTAACACTGTTCTTGTGTTGTTGTAACTTTATCTTAACACTGTTCTTGTGTTGTTGTAACTTTATCTTAACACTGTTCTTGTGTTGCTGTAACTTTATCTTAACACTGTTCTTGTGTTGTTGTAACTTTATCTTAACACTGTTCTTGTGTTGTTGTAACTTTATCTTAACACTGTTCTTGTGTTGTTGTAACTTTATCTTAACACTGTTCTTGTGTTGTTGTAACTTTATCTTAACACTGTTCTTGTGTTGTAACTTTATCTTAACACTGTTCTTGTGTTGTTGTAACTTTATCTTAACACTGTTCTTGTGTTGTAACTTTATCTTAACACTGTTCTTGTGTTGCTGTAACTTTATCTTAACACTGTTCTTGTGTTGTAACTTTATCTTAACACTGTTCTTGTGTTGTAACTTTATCTTAACACTGTTCTTGTGTTGTTGTAACTTTATCTTAACACTGTTCTTGTGTTGTTGTAACTTTATCTTAACACTGTTCTTGTGTTGTTGTAACTTTATCTTAACACTGTTCTTGTGTTGTTGTAACTTTATCTTAACACTGTTCTTGTGTTGTTGTAACTTTATCTTAACACTGTTCTTGTGTTGTTGTAACTTTATCTTAACACTGTTCTTGTGTTGTTGTAACTTTATCTTAACACTGTTCTTGTGTTGTAACTTTATCTTAACACTGTTCTTGTGTTGTAACTTTATCTTAACACTGTTCTTGTGTTGTTGTAACTTTATCTTAACACTGTTCTTGTGTTGTAACTTTATCTTAACACTGTTCTTGTGTTGTAACTTTATCTTAACACTGTTCTTGTGTTGTTGTAACTTTATCTTAACACTGTTCTTGTGTTGTAACTTTATCTTAACACTGTTCTTGTGTTGTTGTAACTTTATCTTAACACTGTTCTTGTGTTGTAACTTTATCTTAACACTGTTCTTGTGTTGTTGTAACTTTATCTTAACACTGTTCTTGTGTTGTAACTTTATCTTAACACTGTTCTTGTGTTGCTGTAACTTTATCTTAACACTGTTCTTGTGTTGTAACTTTATCTTAACACTGTTCTTGTGTTGTAACTTTATCTTAACACTGTTCTTGTGTTGTTGTAACTTTATCTTAACACTGTTCTTGTGTTGTAACTTTATCTTAACACTGTTCTTGTGTTGTTGTAACTTTATCTTAACATTGTTCTTGTGTTGTAACTTTATCTTAACACTGTTCTTGTGTTGTTGTAACTTTATCTTAACACTGTTCTTGTGTTGTAACTTTATCTTAACACTGTTCTTGTGTTGCTGTAACTTTATCTTAACACTGTTCTTGTGTTGTAACTTTATCTTAACACTGTTCTTGTGTTGTTGTAACTTTATCTTAACACTGTTCTTGTGTTGTAACTTTATCTTAACACTGTAACTTTATCTTAACACTGTTCTTGTGTTGTTGTAACTTTATCTTAACACTGTTCTTGTGTTGCTGTAACTTTATCTTAACACTGTTCTTGTGTTGTTGTAACTTTATCTTAACACTGTTCTTGTGTTGCTTTATCTTAACACTGTTCTTGTGTTGTAACTTTATCTTAACACTGTTCTTGTGTTGTTGTAACTTTATCTTAACACTGTTCTTGTGTTGTTGTAACTTTATCTTAACACTGTTCTTGTGTTGTAACTTTATCTTAACTTTATCTTAACACTGTTCTTGTGTTGTAACTTTATCTTAACACTGTTCTTGTGTTGTTGTAACTTTATCTTAACACTGTTCTTGTGTTGTAACTTTATCTTAACACTGTTCTTGTGTTGTAACTTTATCTTAACACTGTTCTTGTGTTGTTGTACTGTTCTTGTGTTGCTGTAACTTTATCTTAACACTGTTCTTGTGTTGTTGTAACTTTATCTTAACACTGTTCTTGTGTTGCTGTAACTTTATCTTAACACTGTTCTTGTGTTGTTGTAACTTTATCTTAACACTGTTCTTGTGTTGTAACTTTATCTTAACACTGTTCTTGTGTTGTTGTAACTTTATCTTAACACTGTTCTTGTGTTGTTGTAACTTTATCTTAACACTGTTCTTGTGTTGTTGTAACTTTATCTTAACACTGTCCTTGTGTTGTTGTAACTTTATCTTAACACTGTTCTTGTGTTGTTGTAACTTTATCTTAACACTGTTCTTGTGTTGTTGTAACTTTATCTTAACACTGTTCTTGTGTTGTTGTAACTTTATCTTAACACTGTTCTTGTGTTGTTGTAACTTTATCTTAACACTGTTCTTGTGTTGTTGTAACTTTATCTTAACACTGTCCTTGTGTTGTTGTAACTTTATCTTAACACTGTTCTTGTGTTGTTGTAACTTTATCTTAACACTGTTCTTGTGTTGTTGTAACTTTATCTTAACACTGTTCTTGTGTTGTTGTAACTTTATCTTAACACTGTTCTTGTGTTGTAACTTTATCTTAACACTGTTCTTGTGTTGTTGTAACTTTATCTTAACACTGTTCTTGTGTTGTAACTTTATCTTAACACTGTTCTTGTGTTGTAACTTTATCTTAACACTGTTCTTGTGTTGTTGTAACTTTATCTTAACACTGTTCTTGTGTTGTAACTTTATCTTAACACTGTTCTTGTGTTGTTGTAACTTTATCTTAACACTGTTCTTGTGTTGTAACTTTATCTTAACACTGTTCTTGTGTTGTTGTAACTTTATCTTAACACTGTTCTTGTGTTGTAACTTTATCTTAACACTGTTCTTGTGTTGTTGTAACTTTATCTTAACACTGTTCTTGTGTTGTAACTTTATCTTAACACTGTTCTTGTGTTGTAACTTTATCTTAACACTGTTCTTGTGTTGTTGTAACTTTATCTTAACACTGTCCTTGTGTTGTTGTAACTTTATCTTAACACTGTTCTTGTGTTGTTGTAACTTTATCTTAACACTTGTTCTTGTGTTGTAACTTTATCTTAACACTGTTCTTGTGTTGTTGTAACTTTATCTTAACACTGTTCTTGTGTTGTAACTTTATCTTAACACTGTTCTTGTGTTGCTGTAACTTTATCTTAACACTGTTCTTGTGTTGTAACTTTATCTTAACACTGTTCTTGTGTTGTTGTAACTTTATCTTAACACTGTTCTTGTGTTGTTGTAACTTTATCTTAACACTGTTCTTGTGTTGTTGTAACTTTATCTTAACACTGTTCTTGTGTTGCTGTAACTTTATCTTAACACTGTTCTTGTGTTGTTGTAACTTTATCTTAACACTGTTCTTGTGTTGCTGTAACTTTATCTTAACACTGTTCTTGTGTTGTTGTAACTTTATCTTAACACTGTTCTTGTGTTGTTGTAACTTTATCTTAACACTGTTCTTGTGTTGTAACTTTATCTTACCACTGTTCTTGTGTTGCTGTAACTTTATCTTAACACTGTTCTTGTGTTGTTGTAACTTTATCTTAACACTGTTCTTGTGTTGCTGTAACTTTATCTTAACACTGTTCTTGTGTTGTTGTAACTTTATCTTAACACTGTTCTTGTGTTGTAACTTTATCTTAACACTGTTCTTGTGTTGTTGTAACTTTATCTTAACACTGTTCTTGTGTTGTTGTAACTTTATCTTAACACTGTTCTTGTGTTGTTGTAACTTTATCTTAACACTGTCCTTGTGTTGTTTTATCTTAACACTGTAACTTTATCTTAACACTGTTCTTGTGTTGTTGTAACTTTATCTTAACACTGTTCTTGTGTTGTTGTAACTTTATCTTAACACTGTTCTTGTGTTGTTGTAACTTTATCTTAACACTGTTCTTGTGTTGTTGTAACTTTATCTTAACACTGTTCTTGTGTTGTTGTAACTTTATCTTAACACTGTCCTTGTGTTGTTGTAACTTTATCTTAACACTGTTCTTGTGTTGTTGTAACTTTATCTTAACACTGTTCTTGTGTTGTTGTAACTTTATCTTAACACTGTTCTTGTGTTGTTGTAACTTTATCTTAACACTGTTCTTGTGTTGTTGTAACTTTATCTTAACACTGTTCTTGTGTTGTTGTAACTTTATCTTAACACTGTTCTTGTGTTGTAACTTTATCTTAACATTGTTCTTGTGTTGTTGTAACTTTATCTTAACACTGTTCTTGTGTTGTTGTAACTTTATCTTAACACTGTTCTTGTGTTGTAACTTTATCTTAACACTGTTCTTGTGTTGTTGTAACTTTATCTTAACACTGTTCTTGTGTTGCTGTAACTTTATCTTAACACTGTTCTTGTGTTGTTGTAACTTTATCTTAACACTGTTCTTGTGTTGTAACTTTATCTTAACACTGTTCTTGTGTTGTTGTAACTTTATCTTAACACTGTTCTTGTGTTGTTGTAACTTTATCTTAACACTGTTCTTGTGTTGTTGTAACTTTATCTTAACACTGTTCTTGTGTTGCTGTAACTTTATCTTAACACTGTCCTTGTGTTGTTGTAACTTTATCTTAACACTGTTCTTGTGTTGTTGTAACTTTATCTTAACACTGTTCTTGTGTTGTTGTAACTTTATCTTAACACTGTTCTTGTGTTGTTGTAACTTTATCTTAACACTGTTCTTGTGTTGTAACTTTATCTTAACACTGTTCTTGTGTTGTTGTAACTTTATCTTAACACTGTTCTTGTGTTGTAACTTTATCTTAACACTGTTCTTGTGTTGCTGTAACTTTATCTTAACACTGTTCTTGTGTTGTAACTTTATCTTAACACTGTTCTTGTGTTGTAACTTTATCTTAACACTGTTCTTGTGTTGTAACTTTATCTTAACACTGTTCTTGTGTTGTTGTAACTTTATCTTAACACTGTTCTTGTGTTGTTGTAACTTTATCTTAACACTGTTCTTGTGTTGTAACTTTATCTTAACACTGTTCTTGTGTTGTTGTAACTTTATCTTAACACTGTTCTTGTGTTGTAACTTTATCTTAACACTGTTCTTGTGTTGTAACTTTATCTTAACACTGTTCTTGTGTTGTAACTTTATCTTAACACTGTTCTTGTGTTGTAACTTTATCTTAACACTGTTCTTGTGTTGTAACTTTATCTTAACACTGTTCTTGTGTTGTTGTAACTTTATCTTAACACTGTTCTTGTGTTGTAACTTTATCTTAACACTGTTCTTGTGTTGTAACTTTATCTTAACACTGTTCTTGTGTTGTTGTAACTTTATCTTAACACTGTTCTTGTGTTGTAACTTTATCTTAACACTGTTCTTGTGTTGTTGTAACTTTATCTTAACACTGTTCTTGTGTTGTAACTTTATCTTAACACTGTTCTTGTGTTGTTGTAACTTTATCTTAACACTGTTCTTGTGTTGTAACTTTATCTTAACACTGTTCTTGTGTTGCTGTAACTTTATCTTAACACTGTTCTTGTGTTGTAACTTTATCTTAACACTGTTCTTGTGTTGTAACTTTATCTTAACACTGTTCTTGTGTTGTTGTAACTTTATCTTAACACTGTTCTTGTGTTGTAACTTTATCTTAACACTGTTCTTGTGTTGTTGTAACTTTATCTTAACATTGTTCTTGTGTTGTAACTTTATCTTAACACTGTTCTTGTGTTGTTGTAACTTTATCTTAACACTGTTCTTGTGTTGTAACTTTATCTTAACACTGTTCTTGTGTTGCTGTAACTTTATCTTAACACTGTTCTTGTGTTGTAACTTTATCTTAACACTGTTCTTGTGTTGTTGTAACTTTATCTTAACACTGTTCTTGTGTTGTTGTAACTTTATCTTAACACTGTTCTTGTGTTGTTGTAACTTTATCTTAACACTGTTCTTGTGTTGCTGTAACTTTATCTTAACACTGTTCTTGTGTTGTTGTAACTTTATCTTAACACTGTTCTTGTGTTGCTGTAACTTTATCTTAACACTGTTCTTGTGTTGTAACTTTATCTTAACACTGTTCTTGTGTTGTAACTTTATCTTAACACTGTTCTTGTGTTGTTGTAACTTTATCTTAACACTGTCCTTGTGTTGTTGTAACTTTATCTTAACACTGTTCTTGTGTTGTTGTAACTTTATCTTAACACTGTTCTTGTGTTGTAACTTTATCTTAACACTGTTCTTGTGTTGCTGTAACTTTATCTTAACACTGTTCTTGTGTTGTTGTAACTTTATCTTAACACTGTTCTTGTGTTGCTGTAACTTTATCTTAACACTGTTCTTGTGTTGTTGTAACTTTATCTTAACACTGTTCTTGTGTTGTAACTTTATCTTAACACTGTTCTTGTGTTGTTGTAACTTTATCTTAACACTGTTCTTGTGTTGTAACTTTATCTTAACACTGTTCTTGTGTTGTAACTTTATCTTAACACTGTTCTTGTGTTGTTGTAACTTTATCTTAACACTGTCCTTGTGTTGTTGTAACTTTATCTTAACACTGTTCTTGTGTTGTTGTAACTTTATCTTAACACTGTTCTTGTGTTGTAACTTTATCTTAACACTGTTCTTGTGTTGCTGTAACTTTATCTTAACACTGTTCTTGTGTTGTTGTAACTTTATCTTAACACTGTTCTTGTGTTGCTGTAACTTTATCTTAACACTGTTCTTGTGTTGTTGTAACTTTATCTTAACACTGTTCTTGTGTTGTAACTTTATCTTAACACTGTTCTTGTGTTGCTGTAACTTTATCTTAACACTGTTCTTGTGTTGTTGTAACTTTATCTTAACACTGTTCTTGTGTTGTAACTTTATCTTAACACTGTTCTTGTGTTGTTGTAACTTTATCTTAACACTGTTCTTGTGTTGTAACTTTATCTTAACACTGTTCTTGTGTTGTTGTAACTTTATCTTAACACTGTCCTTGTGTTGCTGTAACTTTATCTTAACACTGTTCTTGTGTTGTTGTAACTTTATCTTAACACTGTTCTTGTGTTGTTGTAACTTTATCTTAACACTGTTCTTGTGTTGTTGTAACTTTATCTTAACACTGTTCTTGTGTTGTTGTAACTTTATCTTAACACTGTTCTTGTGTTGTTGTAACTTTATCTTAACACTGTCCTTGTGTTGTTGTAACTTTATCTTAACACTGTTCTTGTGTTGTTGTAACTTTATCTTAACACTGTTCTTGTGTTGTTGTAACTTTATCTTAACACTGTTCTTGTGTTGTAACTTTATCTTAACACTGTTCTTGTGTTGTTGTAACTTTATCTTAACACTGTTCTTGTGTTGTTGTAACTTTATCTTAACACTGTTCTTGTGTTGTTGTAACTTTATCTTAACACTGTTCTTGTGTTGTTGTAACTTTATCTTAACATTGTTCTTGTGTTGTTGTAACTTTATCTTAACACTGTTCTTGTGTTGTTGTAACTTTATCTTAACACTGTTCTTGTGTTGTTGTAACTTTATCTTAACACTGTTCTTGTGTTGTTGTAACTTTATCTTAACACTGTTCTTGTGTTGTTGTAACTTTATCTTAACACTGTCCTTGTGTTGTTGTAACTTTATCTTAACACTGTTCTTGTGTTGTTGTAACTTTATCTTAACACTGTTCTTGTGTTGTTGTAACTTTATCTTAACACTGTTCTTGTGTTGTAACTTTATCTTAACACTGTTCTTGTGTTGTTGTAACTTTATCTTAACACTGTCCTTGTGTTGTTGTAACTTTATCTTAACACTGTTCTTGTGTTGTTGTAACTTTATCTTAACACTGTTCTTGTGTTGTTGTAACTTTATCTTAACACTGTTCTTGTGTTGCTGTAACTTTATCTTAACACTGTTCTTGTGTTAAGATGAAGTATAAATGCCAAAACCTGCCTTATGTATATTACATACTGTGTGTATATACTCCATTTTGTTACTTCTGGTCTCTGGTCAGTTGATACACCATTCTCTCTCTCTCTCTCTCTCTCACACACACACACACACACACACACACACACACACACACACACACACACACACACAAACACACACACAAAAGACTTTCCTTTCTTGTTCATCCACATAGTGACATTCTTAACTTAAAATTTTGCTGAGAACCGTTGATTAGTCAGCTTGTACAACGCTGTTATATTATCTTTATAATTAGGCGTTAAACCCGTGTGGGCCATTCAGCTCAAGTTGTGGAGGCTCGATCCTTCTTCAGGTAATGGCCAAAAACTCTATACTCGCCTGGTACGCATCTAGATTGTTGCACAACATACTGGGTAATGTCATGTTGAGTTGTGTGTGTTGACAACAACAGCAGAAACTGGAAAACAACACCACCACCACAACAACAGCCATGTTTTATAATTATACGCAAAATAACCACAGCAGGAATAAAGATAACAGAAAATACAAAGATAGTCTTACAGATAACAATAACAGTTAGTCAGCAAGAACATCGACCTTCACCGTCTTAAAGACCCTCAGTGTCAAGACCTACAGTGTCTTCTAAGCCCTCAGTGTCAAGACCCTCAGTGACAAGACCCTCGGTGTCAAGACCTACAGTGTCTTCAAGACCGTCAGTGTCAAGACCTACAGTGTCTTCAAGACCGTCAGTGTCAAGACCTACAGTGTCTTCAAGACCGTCAGTGTCAAGACCTACAGTGTCTTCAAGACCGTCAGTGTCAAGACCTACAGTGTCTTCAAGACCGTCAGTGTCAAGACCTACAGTGTCTTCAAGACCGTCAGTGTCAAGACCTACAGTGTCTTCAAGACCGTCAGTGTCAAGACCTACAGTGTCTTCAAGACCCTCAGTGTCAAGACCTACAGTGTCTTCAAGACCCTCAGTGTCAAGACCTACAGTGTCTTCAAGACCCTCAGTGTCAAGACCTACAGTGTCTTCAAGACCCTCAGTGTCAAGACCTACAGTGTCTTCAAGACCCTCAGTGTCAAGACCTACAGTGTCTTCAAGACCCTCAGTGTCAAGACCTACAGTGTCTTCAAGACCCTCAGTGTCAAGACCTACAGTGTCTTAAGACCGTCAGTGTCAAGACCTACAGTGTCTTCAAGACCGTCAGTGTCAAGACCTACAGTGTCTTCAAGACCCTCAGTGTCAAGACCTACAGTGTCTTCAAGACCGTCAGTGTCAAGACCTACAGTGTCTTCAAGACCGTCAGTGTCAAGACCTACAGTGTCTTCAAGACCGTCAGTGTCAAGACCTACAGTGTCTTCAAGACCGTCAGTGTCAAGACCTACAGTGTCTTCAAGACCCTCAGTGTCAAGACCTACAGTGTCTTCAAGACCCTCAGTGTCAAGACCTACAGTGTCTTCTAGACCCTCAGTGTCTTCAAGACCTACAGTGTCTTCAAGACCCTCAGTGTCAAGACCTACAGTGTCTTCAAGACCCTCAGTGTCAAGACCCTCAGTGTCTTCAAGACCCTCAGTGTCAAGACCTACAGTGTCTTCTAGACCCTCAGTGTCTTCAAGACCCTCAGTGTCAAGACCTACAGTGTCTTCAAGACCCTCAGTGTCAAGACCTACAGTGTCTTCTAGACCCTCAGTGTCTTCAAGACCTACAGTGTCTTCAAGACCCTCAGTGTCAAGACCTACAGTGTCTTCAAGACCCTCAGTGTCAAGACCCTCAGTGTCTTCAAGACCCTCAGTGTCAAGACCTACAGTGTCTTCTAGACCCTCAGTGTCTTCAAGACCCTCAGTGTCAAGACCTACAGTGTCTTCAAGACCCTCAGTGTCAAGACCTACAGTGTCTTCTAGACCCTCAGTGTCTTCAAGACCTACAGTGTCTTCAAGACCCTCAGTGTCGAAACCTAGTGTCTTCAAGGCCCTCAGTGTCAAGACCTACAGTGTCTTCAAGAGAGAGTTTGACGAGTCCTTTGAAATCTGTGCTGTGGTGCTTGCACCAATAGCCTAACTGATCAAGCTGGTAAAAAAAAAGGAGCAAGGGGGGGTTGATGACCCCCTGGGACCTCCAGTCAACAGGTAAATTATAACATTTTACTACCTTCGAGGGTGAGAGATAGAGACTACAGAGTGGTAAGAGGTGGAGGTTCAACTCCCGTAGCCACTTTGCTGCACACGAAATCTTTCAGCTTATGCAGGTTTGTTTGTACGTTTCCTTGCCCGCTTTTGTTTTTGTTTTTCTCGTTAGGTTCACATTATCTACGAACAGGATATGCATCAACAATGTTTCTTCCGACACCTCGTTCACGCGCACCAGAAATAGTACAAGTCCCAATACTAGTCCTTGTGGAACCCCACTTGTCACACTTTTCCATTCTGATACTTCTTCCCAGACAGTCACTTCTTGTTTCCATCCTGTTAGATATCCCTTCACTTTGGTGGCTTCCTTGTTATTCTTGCCTGCTGCTCTTGCTGATGCCCCAGTCTCTTGGGCGGTACTGTATCAGTAGGCGTCTAGCACTCCAAGAATCTGGAGTCTGTCTCTCTCTATCTCTCTCTCTCTCTCTCTCTCTCTCTCTCTTGTTACCAAGCAGGTTTGTGAGATAGGATTTGAATCCGCTTCTTTCTAGGTGCTCCACGTCTCTCTTCCTCATTCTTCTCTCCATAATATAACATACTGTGTACGTCAGTGACACTGTCCAGTAGGTTATTGCTACCTGTTTCTTATCTTTCTTATATATTGGAACTATACACGCTGTCGTCCACGCCTCTTCATCAAGTCAGTCGACTTGAAGATTTTATCCAACGAGTGTGTTAGTGAGCTTGTGTGTGTGTCTTGGTGAGCTTGTGAGAATGACCGATACATCCAACAATGAAGTTGATAATGTCATTATGATGAAGTTGACTCTGTAATGACTGTGAAGAATCATGTGATAAATCTTGCAAGCTAGGCAGCCAAGAAACTCACAGTAAAGGGTGTTTCAAAGAGATGGACCCGATTTGAAATAAATATTACTTTGAAATTGGGTTCATCTTTTTAGACAGCATTATGCAGCTTGTAATTCCCAGACAACTGTAAAGTTGTTCTAGAGACAATTTTTTCTCAGCATGAGTAAGCATCACTCTTGGATGGCCTTCCTCCCATTACATCTCCGGCTGTAAGGTTATAACACTGGAAAGATGTCAGTGACTGCGTAGTTGGTCTTTGAACTGCTGGGAAGTTGTATCTATTTATATACAAGTGCAATAACTAGAATCTGACTCAAGAAATCGTAATGACACGATTGCAAATAAACCATACCCCCGGCCGGGATTGAACCCGCGGTCATAGTCTCAAAACTCCAGCCCGTCGCGTTAGCCACTAGACCAGTTAGCCACAATAAGATTCATCCAAATAGGTATATTTCTTCACCATAGGAAAGTTAGCACAGGCACCTCTGTGACCACAAATGCAAGTTTTTACAGACGAATCTCCAGCTAGCGTGGCCGTGACGAACTCTAGCTCAAGTCCCTTCACTGCCGTCAACATGACTCAAGAAATCGTAATGACACGAGTTTTGAGACTCTATGACCGCGGGTTCAATCCCGGCCGGGGGTATGGTTTAACTAAAATCTGATTTTCAGTTTTTACTGCCAAAACTTCGACTACACCATTAGTGTTAAGTCACTGCAAATGAACGACTCTCTGACATAATTATAGACCAACCTTACTCCCTCGTTTCCTGGTCTTTATAAAACGTCGCATCTAAGTACATTGTAACCATGTATCCATATTTCTCTGTAAAAGTAGTCTTTTATGTATGTATATGTGTGTGTGTCTGTGTGTGTGTGTGTGTGTGTGTGTGTGTGTTAGTGTGTGTGCGTGTGTTAGTGTGTGTGTGTGTGTGTTAGTGTGTGTGTTAGTGTGTGTGTTAGTGTGTGTGCGTGTGTGTGTTAGTGTGTGTGTTAGTGTGTGTGCGTGTGTGTTAGTGTGTGTGAGTGTGTGTGTTAGTGTGTGTGTGTGTGTGTGTGTGTGTGTGTGTGTGTGTGCGCGTGTGTGTTAGTGTGTGTGTTAGTGTGTGTGCGTGTGTGTTAGTGTGTGTGCGTGTGTGTGTTAGTGTGTGTTAGTGTGTGTTAGTGTGTGTGTTAGTGTGTGTGTGTGTGTGTGTGTGTGTTAGTGTGTGTGCGTGTGTGTTAGTGTGTGTGTTAGTGTGTGTGTGTGTGTGTGTTAGTGTGTGTGCGTGTGTGTGTGTTAGTGTGTGTGCGTGTGTGTGTTAGTGTGTGTGTGTGTGTGTGTTAGTGTGTGTGTTAGTGTGTGTTAGTGTGTTTGTGTGTGTTAGTGTGTGTGTGTGTTAGTGTGTGTTTGTGTGTGTGTTTGTGTGTGTGTTTGTGTGTGTGTGTTTGTGTGTGTGTGTTTGTGTGTGTGTGTGTGTGTGTGTGTGTGTGTGCGTGTGTGTTTGTGTTTGTGTGTGCGTGTGTGTGTTTGTATGTGTTTGTGTGTGTTTGTGTGTGTTTGTGTGTGTTTGTGTGTGTGTGTTTGTGTGTGTGTGTGTGTGTTAGTGTTTGTGTGTGTGTGTGTGTGTGTTAGTGTGTGTGTGTCTTTGTGTGTGTGTGTTTGTGTGTGTTTGTGTGTGTGTGTGTGTTAGTGTGTGTGTTAGTGTGTGTGTGTGTTAGTGTGTGTGTGTGAGTGTGTGTGTGTGTGTTAGTGTGTGTGTGTGAAAAATACCAACATCACATTGGATTCTGTGAGGACTCCACTAATCAACATAATTTTGTTGCTGCTTTAAGACATCGTATATTTTCAGAAATAAATGAGCGTATATTATTTGGGGATTTTTTTTTTTTGGTTGATTTAGATCCATGTAGGTGTGAGGAGGAGGCAGAGACTGACTTTGTTTCCAGTTTGACGGAACTCCGAGGTGGTAGAATATTCCTGTCAGTGTTACTCTTTTTCACCCTCCTCCCACACTAGTGAGTGTACACCCTCCCTACACACACACACATAACTCCCACACTAGTGAGTACACACCCTCCCCTCACACAACTCACACTAGTGAGTACACACCCTCCCCTCACACAACTCACACTAGTGAGTACACACCCTCCCTACACACACACACATAACTCCCACACTAGTGAGTACACACCCCCCCTCACACAACTCACACTAGTGAGTACACACCCTCCCTACACACACACACATAACTCCCACACTAGTGAGTACACACCCTCCACTCACACTAGTGAGTACACACCCTCCCTACACACACATAACTCCCACACTAGTGAGTACACACCCTCCCCTCACACAACTCACACTAGTGAGTACACACCCTACCCACACGCACATCTCCCACACAAGTGAACACACACCCTCCCCACGCACAACTCCCACACAAGTGAGTACACCCCCACACAACTCCCACGCTGGTGAGTACACCCCCCACACGCACACAACTCCCACAATAGTGAGTACACACTCTCCCCATCCACACAACTCCCACACTAGTCTGTACACACCCTTCCCTCGCACTCCCACAGTAGTGAGTACACACCCTTCCCTCGCACTCCCACAGTAGTGAGTACACACCCTCCCCACACACTCCAAGATGAAGTCAATCCTGCCTAGTTTTTGCCATGATCAATATTCAGTGTGAGACCACAAATGGTCAAGTTGGGCGAGAAGATCATCAACTCTGAGGTGTGTATTGAGCCCAGGAATGTTGTTGTTGGAGGGATCTACCCTCTCCACCACTACTACTGCCATCACCCTCTCCACCACTACTACTGCCATCACCCTCTCCACCATTACTACTTCCATCACCCTCTCCACCATTACTACTGCCATCAACCTCTCCACCATTACTACTTCCATCACCCTCTCCACCACTACTACTGCCATCACCCTCTCCACCACTGCTACTGTCATCACCCTCTCCACCACTACTACTGTCATCACCCTCTCCACCACTACTACTGTCATCACCCTCTCCACCACTACTACTGTCATCACCCTCTCAACCACTGCTACTGTCATCACCCTCTCCACCCCTACTACTGTCATCACCCTCTCCACCACTACTGTCATCACCCTCTCCACCACTACTACTGTCATCACCCTCTCCACTACTACTACTGTCATCACCTTCTCCACCACTGCTACTGGCATCACCCTCTCCACCACTACTACTGTCATCACCCTCTCCACCACTACTACTGTCATCACCCTCTCCACCACTTCTACTGTCATCACCCTCTCCATCACTACTACCATCACCCTCTCCATCTCCTCGACTACCATCACCCTTTCCATAGCCACTACTACCATCACCCTTTCTATAGCCACTGCTACCATCGCCCTTTCTATAGCCACTACTACCATCACCCTTTCTATAGCCACTACTACCATCACCCTTTCTATAGCCACTACTACCATCACCCTTTCTATAGCCACTACTACCATCACCCTTTCTATAGCCACTACTACCATCACCCTTTCTATAGCCACTACTACCATCACCCTTTCCATAGCCACTACTACCATCACCCTTTCTATAGCCACTACTACCATCACCCTTTCTATAGCCACTACTACCATCACCCTTTCTATAGCCACTACTACCATCACCCTTTTTATAGCCACTACTACCATCACCCTTTCCATAGCCACTACTACCATCACCCTCTCCATAGCCACTACTACTATCACCCTTTTTATAGCCACTTCTACCATCACCCTTTCCATAGCCACTACTACCATCACCCTCTCCATAGCCACTACTACCATCACCCTCTCCATAGCCACTACTACCATCACCCTTTCTATAGCCACTACTACCATCACCCTCTCCATAGCCACTACTACCATCACCCTTTCTATAGCCACTACTACCATCACCCTTTCTATAGCTACTACTACCATCACCCTCTCCATAGCCACTACTACCATCACCCTCTCCATAGCCACTACTACCATCACCCTCTCCATAGCCACTACTACCATCACCCTCTCCATAGCCACTACTACCATCACCCTCTCCATAGCCACTACTACCAACACCCTCTCCATAGCCACTACTACCATCACCCTCTCCATAGCCACTACTACCATCACCCTCTCCGTAGCCACTACTACCATCACCCTCTCCGTAGCCACTACTACCATCACCCTCTCCGTAGCCACTACTACCATCACCCTCTCCGTAGCCACTA
>NW_027197782.1:2500-27500 GCF_038502225.1 Cherax quadricarinatus | reverse complement strand
TCTGGTTACAGTATAGTAGTGAGTTAGTTATGAGGACATAAATTCACTCATAGATATGTTAGTAATAGCTTACATGTGGTTTTCAGTTATTTACATTACCTTGTATTTTAGCAAGATATGCTTGAATTTGAAGGTTTGAGTGGTTATGAGTTACTTACAAAAGGCAAAGTCAGGGCATTTTCCTAAAATGGTTCGTAATAGACCGCAGTGGATAAAATACTTTAACATTTCTTGAATGTTTGTGAGTGAGCTGTCTCTGAAATTCATTGATTTTAATCGCAGGGTGCGTCACTAGTCCATCTGGTAACGTTTACATTTAGTTGGGTCTAGCATGAGTGGTGATGTACCCCCTCAGAGGTGCTTGTAGTCCAGCCGGAGCTAGGTAGTAGTAGTAGTGGCATCCAGGAGTGCGCTGCTGGTGGTGGACGCACCTTTCACATGTGACTCCGGTGTCCGCAAAAAAAAAGTCGAAGTAAATCACAGTTTTGGCTAGGTTAGGCTAGGGTTAAGTTGGGCTAGATTAGATTAGATTAGGTTGTGAGATTTTTCCTGGATTCGTAGCTCCTGTTGCTATGTTGATGTTTTTCGAAGGATCTGTGTTTGTTACAATATTTTGTGTAGTCTGTGTTCTCTCATTGTGTGTGATGTAGTGGTTTAGAAAACAGAAAACAAGTTGAAGAATGAGATACTTGTGCAATATTTGGGAATCTTTATTCAGGAAACGTTTCGCCAGCCAGTAGCTTCTTCAGTCCATTATACAGAATAACAATGGAGGATGAGGAGCTTGAGGTAATCAGTCCCTCAGCCTGGAGTCGATGTGTTCGGTCTCTCAAGGTTGTTAGACTGAAGAAGCCACTGGCTGGCGAAACGTTTCCTCAGTAAGGATTCCCAAATGTTGCACATGTCTTATTTGTTCTCTTATTTTCTTACGTAGTTGCTGGTGTGACGCCATGTTGTGACCGTGTTGTGGTTGTGACTTGTGTTGTTATGACCTCGTATTGATGTGACCTCATGTAGTGACCTTTTTTTTTTATTGTTGGTTTTTGAACTTGTATTACTGTTGACATGACTTTTGTAATAAAGTTGGTAGAATTACCGACAATATGTAAAGTAAAAGGACACAAGTGCAACTAATGTGACATTTATTGTGGCAACGTTTCGCTCTCCAGGAGCTTTATCAAGCCATTGATAAAGCTCCTGGAGAGCGAAACGTTGCCACAATAAATGTCACATTAGTTGCACTTGTGTCCTTTTACTTGACATGACTTTTATTGACTTGAGAGTTTGTTACTGATTTGATCATTTTGTTAAGTCACCTCACCTACCTTAACTTTGTTTACCTCACCTTTACTTCACCTTACCTCATCTTGACTTAGTTTACCTTACCTTACCGCACTTCACTCTCGTTTAACTCTCGTGACACGTGTGGTGGTCAGAACGTGATACTGGCCTGTCACACTGGATTATCCTGCCACCACCAATAACACCACTACCACCAACACCAGTGTCACCACCACAGCATAGACTTGGCACCAACACACCCACAACATAACCCACTAATACAACCATAACTTAACCCTGCCAATACAATACAACAAACACCACGCGAGAAATTGGGTCAATTTGTGGTGATGTGTAGGCTGAAATGTGTTGTGTGACACCACGATGAAACCAATATTGTGAGGTACGGGGTGTAAGGGGGTGGGTGCTCTATGAGTACATAAGTTAGGAGGGTGAGTGCTCTAGTAGTACAGAGGTTAGGAGGGTGAGTGCTCTAGTAGTACACAGGTTAGAAGGGTGTGTGCTCTAGGAGTACAGAGGTTAGGATGGTGGGTGCTCTAGTAGTACACAGGTTAGAAGGGTGTGTGCTCTAGGAGTACAGAGGTTAGGAGGGTGGGTGCTCCAGGAGTACAGAGGTTAGGAGGGTGATTGCTCTAGGAGTACAGAGGTTAGGAGGGTGGGTGCTCTAGGAGTACAGAGGTTAGGAGGGTGGGTGCTCTAGGAGTACAGAGGTTAGGAGGGTGGGTGCTCTAGGAGTGTTGCAGGTAATATTGAAATAGACCGGATATTGAACCAAGGTGAGAGAGAGAGAGAGAGAATATTAAGAACATTGGGGGAAGTATAGGTGTTACGCAGTGTTGACTGCAGTTTGGTAGCTGGCCATGGTATTATGGGAGGAACCTGACTGCAGTTTGATAGGTCACCATGGTATTATGAGGAAACTTCGCTGCAGGTTGATAAGTCGCCATGGTACCATGAGAAGAACTTACATTGGGAAGTTTATAATATTCTCTCCAGTATGTATTCAGAATATATTTCCTCGATTTTGTAA
The DNA here is from genome assembly GCF_038502225.1 of Cherax quadricarinatus. Taxonomy (NCBI): domain Eukaryota; kingdom Metazoa; phylum Arthropoda; class Malacostraca; order Decapoda; family Parastacidae; genus Cherax; species Cherax quadricarinatus. Next base: position 25,168 of record NW_027197782.1, on the reverse strand, counting down.
CAGAAATTGTAACCAGTCCAAATATATACTTTTTGTACAGTATGTTTATGTATTTCTAGAGTTAAGGTGTTGGAGGATGATGTTAGTGATTGTAAAGGTGTTGGAGGATGATGTTAGTGATTGTAAAGGTGTTGGAGGATGTTAGTGATTGTAAAGGTGTTGGAGGATGATGTTAGTGATTGTAAAGGTGTTGGAGGATGATGTTACTGATTGTAAAGGTGTTGGAGGAGGATGTTAGTGATTGTAAAGGTGTTGGAGGATGATGTTAGTGATTGTAAAGGTGTTGGATGATGATGTTAGTGATTGTAAAGGTGTTGGATGATGATGTTAGTGATTGTAAAGGTGTTGGAGGATGTTAGTGATTGTAAAGGTGTTGGAGGATGATGTTAGTGATTGTAAAGGTGTTGGAGGATGATAGTGATTGTAAAGGTGTTGGAGGAGGAGGTTAGTGATTGTAAAGGTGTTGGAGGATGATAGTGATTGTAAAGGTGCTGGAGGATGATGTTAGTGATTGTAAAGGTGTTGGAGGAGGATGTTAGTGATTGTAAAGGTGTTGGAGGATGATGTTAGTGATTGTAAAGGTGTTGGAGGATGATGTAAGTGATTGTAAAGGTGTTGGAGGATGATGTTAGTGATTGTAAAGGTGTTGGAGGAGGATGTTAGTGATTGTAAAGGTGTTGGAGGATGATGTTAGTGACTGTAAAGGTGTTGGAGGAGGATGTTAGTGATTGTAAAGGTGTTGGAGGATGATAGTGATTGTAAAGGTGTTGGAGGATGATAGTGATTGTAAAGGTGTTGGAGGAGGATGTTAGTGATTGTAAACGTGTTGGAGGATGTTAGTGATTGTAAAGGTGTTGGAGGATGATGTTAGTGATTGTAAAGGTGTTGGAGGATGATGTTAGTGATTGTAAAGGTGTTGGAGGAGGATGTTAGTGATTGTAAAGGTGTTGGAGGAGGATGTTAGTGATTGTAAAGGTGTTGGAGGATGATGTTAGTGATTGTAAAGGTGTTGGAGGATGATGTTAGTGATTGTAAAGGTGTTGGAGGATGATAGTGATTGTAAAGGTGTTGGAGGATGATGTTAAAGGTGTTGGAGGATGATAGTGATTGTAAAGGTGTTGGAGGATGATGTTAGTGATTGTAAAGGTGTTGGAGGATGATGTTAGTGATTGTAAAGGTGTTGGAGGATGATAGTGATTGTAAAGGTGTTGGAGGATGATGTTAGTGATTGTAAAGGTGTTGGAGGATGATAGTGATTGTAAAGGTGTTGGAGGATGATGTTAGTGATTGTAAAGGTGTTGGAGGATGATGTTAGTGATTGTAAAGGTGTTGGAGGATGATAGTGATTGTAAAGGTGTTGGAGGATGATGTTAGTGATTGTAAAGGTGTTGGAGGAGGATGTTAGTGATTGTAAAGGTGTTGGAGGATGATAGTGATTGTAAAGGTGTTGGAGGAGGATGTTAGTGATTGTAAAAGTGTTGGAGGATGATGTTAGTGATTGTAAAGGTGTTGGATGATAATGTTAGTGATTGTAAAGGTGTTGGATGATAATGTTAGTGATTGTAAAGGTGTTGGAGGATGTTAGTGATTGTAAAGGTGTTGGAGGAGGATGTTAGTGATTGTAAAGGTGTTGGAGGAGGATGTTAGTGATTGTAAAGGTGTTGGAGGATGATAGTGATTGTAAAGGTGTTGGAGGAGGATATTAGTGATTGTAAAGGTGTTGGAGGATGATAGTGATTGTAAAGGTGTTGGAGGATGATGTTAGTGATTGTAAAGGTGTTGGAGGAGGATGTTAGTGATTGTAAAGGTGTTAAGAACATAAGAACATAAGAAAAGGAGGAACACTGCAGGAGGCCTGCTGGCCCATACTAGGCAGGTCCTTTACAATTCATCCCACTAACAAAACATTTGCCCAACCCAATTTTCAATGCCACCCAAGAAATAAGCTCTGATGTGAAAGTCCCACTCAAATCCAACCCCTCCCACTCATGTACTTATCCAACCTAGATTTGAAACTACCCAAAGTCCCAGCCTCAATAACCCAACTAGGTAGACTGTTCCACTCATCAACTACCCTATTTCCAAACCAATACTTTCCTATGTCCTTTCTAAATCTAAACTTACCTAATTTAAATCCATTACTGCGCGTTCTCTCTTGGAGAGACATCCTCAAGACCTTATTAATATCCCCTTTATTTATACCTATCTTCCACTTATACACTTCGATCAGGTCTCCCCTCATTCTTCGTCTAACAAGTGAATGTAACTTAAGAGTCTTCAATCTTTCTTCATAAGGAAGATTTCTGATGCTATGTATTAATTTAGTCATCCTACGCTGAATGTTTTCTAACGAATTTATGTCCATTTTGTAATACGGAGACCAGAACTGAGCTGCATAATCTAGGTGAGGCCTTACTAATGATGTATAAAGCTGCAGTATGACCTCTGGACTTCTGTTGCTTACACTTCTTGATATAAATCCCAGTAATCTATTTGCCTTATTACGTACGCTTAGGCATTGCTGTCTTGGTTTAAGGTTGCTGCTCACCATAACCCCCAAGTCCTTTTCGCAATCTGTATGGCTAAGTTCTACATCATTTAATTTATAAGTACTAGTGTTATGGGCACTCCCAAGCCTCAGAACCTTGCATTTATCTACATTGAACTGCATCTGCCACTTTTCTGACCAAGAATAGAGTTTGTTTAAATCCTCCTGAAGTTCCCTAACATCTACGTTTGAATCAATTATCCTACCTATCTTTGTGTCATCGGCGAATTTGCTCATATCACTAGTAATTCCCTCATCAAGATCATTGATATATATTATAAACAACAACGGGCCCAAGACTGATCCCTGTGGAACGCCACTTGTTACAGATCCCCACTCGGATTTAACCCCATTTATGGACACTCTCTGCTTCCTGTCAGTGAGCCATGACTCGATCCACGAGAGCACTTTTCCCCCAATGCCATGAGCTGCCACTTTCTTTAACAGTCTATGGTGCGGAACTCTATCAAAAGCCTTACTAAAATCTAAGTAAATAATATCAAATTCTTTATTGTGGTCAACAGCCTCAAAAGCTTTACTGAAGAAAGTTAATAAATTAGTTAGACAAGACCGGCCTCTTGTGAATCCATGCTGAGTATCATTAATCAAGCTATGCTTATCGAGATGGCTTCTTATAATCTCAGCTATAATTGACTCTAGTAATTTGCCTACAATTGAGGTCAGGCTTATTGGGCGGTAATTTGACGGTAACGACTTGTCCCCTGTTTTAAAAATAGGAGTTACATTAGCCATCTTCCACATATCAGACACTACACCTGTTTGAAGAGATAAATTAAAAATATTAGTTAATGGTTCACAGAGTTCCATTTTGCATTCCTTAAGAACCCTTGAAAAAACCTCATCAGGACCTGGCGACTTATTTTGCTTCAGTCTGTCTATCTGCCTCACAACCATCTCACTAGTGACTGTGATGTTACATAATTTATCTTCTTCTAGCCCACTGTAAAAATTAATTACTGGAATATTGTTAGTGTCTTCCTGTGTAAAAACTGAGAGAAAATAATTATTTAAAATCAAGCACATTTCATTCTCTTTGTCAGTAAGGTGCCCATAGTTATTTTTAAGGGGACCTATCTTATCTCTAACTTTTGTTCTATAGACCTGGAAAAAACTTTTTGGGTTAGTTTTAGAATCCCTAGCAACTTTAATTTCATAGTCCCTTTTAGCTTTTCTTATCCCCTTTTTAATGTCCCTCTTAATGTCAATATACTGATTCATAAGATGACCCTCACCTCTTTTGATACGCCTATAAATTCCTTTCTTTTGCCCTAGTAGATATTTGAGCCTATTATTCATCCATTTTGGGTCATTTCTATTTGATCTAATTTCTTTATATGGGATAAACGCTCTTTGAGCAGCATGTATAGTGTTCAGAAAACTGTCATATTGATAGCTCTCTTCGTTACCCCAGTCAACAGATGATAAGTGTTCTCTAAGCCCATCGTAATCTGCTAAGCGAAAATCTGGGACTGTTACTGAGTTATCGCTACTAACGTACTTCCATTCAATGCTAAATGTAATTGATTTGTGGTCGCTAGCACCCAGTTCCTCTGAAATTTCTAAATTATTAACAAGGGATTCATTGTTTGCCATAACTAAGTCAAGCAGGTTATTTCCCCTTGTAGGTTCTGTCACAAACTGCTTCAAAAAACAATCCTGAAATACTTCTAAGAAGTCGTATGATTCTAAATTCCCAGTCAAGAAATTCCAATCAACATGACTAAAGTTAAAGTCTCCTAGAATTACTACATTATCGTGCCTTGTGGCCTTAACAATTTCCTCCCATAGTAGTTTCCCTTGGTCCCTATCTAAGTTTGGGGGACGGTATATCACTCCTAAAATCAGTTTTTCATGCCCCTCTGAAAATTCTATCCAAACAGACTCTGTATGTGTTACTTCAGACTTAATACCCGTTTTTATGCAACAGTTCAAGCGATCTCGGACATACAATGCCACCCCACCCCCCCTCCCAATACTTCTATCTTCTTGGAACAATTTAAAACCCTGAATATGACATTCCGCAGGCATGTCCCGACTTTTTGAATTAAACCACGTCTCAGTTAAGGCAAATACATCAATGTTACCTACACTAGCAACTAATCTCAACTCGTCCATCTTATTCCTAGCACTACGGCAATTAGCATAATAAACATTGAAAGACTCTCCTTTCTCTTTACCCTTCCTGCTCATTTCTATTTTTCTACTAAACCTATTACTGTCCTTATCACCCAAGGTCCCTGGCTTTTCAATATCTATCTCGTTCTTATTATTACTAGTTCCCCTAGAACTCGTAATATTACTACACTGGGACTTCACTGCTTTCCTGCCAAAACCCATACCACTAACTATTCCTAGTTTAAAGTCCTAACTGCTCCCTCCACTGCAGTTGCCAGTGCTCCCACCCCACACCTAGATAAGTGAACCCCATCCCTAGCAAACATGTCATTTCTGCCATAGAAGAGGTCCCAGTTGTCAATGAATGTTACTGCATTTTCCTTACAGTATTTGTCCAGCCAGCAATTGACACCAATTGCCCTGGACAACCATTCATTTCCAACTCCCCTCCTTGGCAAAATACCACATATGAGAGGGTTCCCACCCTTACTTCTAATTATTTCTATTGCTGACCTATACCTGCTAATCAGGTCCTCACTCCTACGTCTGCCAACATCGTTGCCTCCAGCACTGAGACAGATAATAGGATTGCTCCCATTACCTTTCATGATGTCATCCAGACGGCTAACAATATCCTCCATCCCAGCCCCAGGAAAGCAAACTCTCTGTCTCCTACTCCTGTCCTTCAAGCAGAACGCCCTATCCATATACCTAACTTGGCTATCCCCAACAACAACAATATTCTTACCTTCCTTAATGTCTTTCGTCGTCTCGTTCCCAGTAGTCGACTCACATTCGTCGGGTAGCACTGAGAATGTATTGGATGTTTCCACAACAGTTTCCACGGCAGTCTCTTTCTTCTTCATCGTTTCTACCTTTCCATTCATCTTCTTGATCGTCAACTTCTTTCCCTGCTGTCCAGCCACTGACCAGTTTCCCTTCTTGACCTGAGGACTCAAAACAGGAGGACTGCTACGAATCTTCTTGTTTTCCTCGGTCAGTCGCCGAATTTCCATATTCGCCAACCTCAATTCTTCCTTAAGCTGTTGGTAAAGTTGCTCGATGGAGGGCATCTTGCTTCAATTCTAGAGAGCGCGCAAACAGGTCTTCACAGAGCCAAGTACACGTCAACACTGATGATGTTAGTGATTGTAAAGGTGTTGGAGGATGATATTAGTGATTGTAAAGGTGTTGGAGGATGATGTTAGTGATTGTAAAGGTGTTGGAGGATGATGTTAGTGATTGTAAAGGTGTTGGAGGAGGATGTTAGTGATTGTAAAGGTGTTGGAGGAGGATGTTAGTGATTGTAAAGGTGTTGGAGGATGATATTAGTGATTGTAAAAGTGTTGGAGGATGATAGTGATTGTAAAGGTGTTGGAGGATGATGTTAGTGATTGTAAAGGTGTTGGAGGATGATAGTGAATGTAAAGGTGTTGGAGGATGTTAGTGATTGTAAAGGTGTTGGAGGATGATAGTGATTGTAAAGGTGTTGGACGAGGATGTTAGTGATTGTAAAGGTGTTGGATGATGATGTTAGTGATTGTAAAGGTGTTGGAGGATGATAGTGATTGTAAAGGTGTTGGAGGATGATAGTGATTGTAAAGGTGTTGGAGGATGATGTTAGTGATTGTAAAGGTGTTGGAGGATGATAGTGATTGTAAAGGTGTTGGAGGAGGATGTTAGTGATTGTAAAGGTGTTGGAGGATGATGTTAGTGATTGTAAAGGTGTTGGAGGATGATATTAGTGATTGTAAAGGTGTTGGAGGATGATGTTAGTGATTGTAAAGGTGTTGGAGGATGATGTTAGTGATTGTAAAGGTGTTGGAGGATGATGTTAGTGATTGTAAAGGTGTTGGAGGATGATAGTGATTGTAAAGGTGTTGGAGGATGATAGTGATTGTAAAGGTGTTGGAGGATGATGTTAGTGATTGTAAAGGTGTTGGAGGAGGATGTTAGTGATTGTAAAGGTGTTGGAGGATGATAGTGATTGTAAAGGTGTTGGAGGAGGATGTTATTGATTGTAAAGGTGTTGGAGGATGATAGTGATTGTAAAGGTGTTGGAGGAGGATGTTAGTGATTGTAAAGGTGTTGGAAGAGGATGTTAGTGATTGTAAAGGTGTTGGGTGATGTTAGTGATTGTAAAGGTGTTGGAGGATGATGTTAGTGATTGTAAAGGTGTTGGAGGAGGATGTTAGTGATTGTAAAGGTGTTGGAGGATGATGTTAGTGATTGTAAAGGTGTTGGAGGATGATGTTAGTGATTGTAAAGGTGTTGGAGGAGGATGTTAGTGATTGTAAAGGTGTTGGAGGAGGATGTTAGTGATTGTAAAGGTGTTGGAGGATGATGTTAGTGATTGTAAAGGTGTTGGAGGAGGATGTTAGTGATTGTAAAGGTGTTGGAGGAGGGTGTTAGTGATTGTAAAGGTGTTGGAGGAGGATATTAGTGATTGTAAAGGTGTTGGAGGAGGATGTTAGTGATTGTAAAGGTGTTGGAGGATGATGTTAGTGATTGTAAAGGTGTTGGAGGAGGATGTTAGTGATTGTAAAGGTGTTGGAGGAGGATGTTAGTGATTGTAAAGGTGTTGGAGGATGATGTTAGTGATTGTAAAGGTGTTGGAGGAGGATGTTAGTGATTGTAAAGGTGTTGGAGGAGGATGTTAGTGATTGTAAAGGTGTTGGAGGATGATGTTAGTGATTGTAAAGGTGTTGGAGGATGATGTTAGTGATTGTATATGTGTTGGAGGAGGATGTTAGTGATTGTAAAGATGTTGGAGGATGATAGTGATTGTAAAGGTGTTGGAGGAGGATGTTAGTGATTGTAAAGGTGTTGGAGGAGGATGTTAGTGATTGTAAAGGTGTTGGAGGAGGATGTTAGTGATTGTAAAGGTGTTGGAGGATGATGTTAGTGATTGTAAAGGTGTTGGAGGATGATGTTAGTGATTGTAAAGGTGTTGGAGGAGGATGTTAGTGATTGTAAAGGTGTTGGAGGAGGATGTTAGTGATTGTAAAGGTGTTGGAGGAGGATGTTAGTGATTGTAAAGGTGTTGGAGGATGATGTTAGTGATTGTAAAGGTGTTGGAGGAGGATGTTAGTGATTGTAAAGGTGTTGGAGGAGGATGTTAGTGATTGTAAAGGTGTTGGAGGAGGATGTTAGTGATTGTAAATGTTGTGTACGAATGGTATATAATACCGACAAGATGAGAGTAAGACACATGTGCAACATCTGGGTATCTTTATTGTAGACGTTTCGCCATCCAGTGGCTTTATCAATACAAATTCTAGGACATAACTTGAAGACAGTAGAACTATGTACAGAAGATGAGGTAATCAGTCCCTCAACCTAGGAGTAGGTGCGAACAGCACCATAGTCGTGGAGATTCTGAAGCAGAAGAAAGAATCCTGGCGCTTATATAGTAACGTCAGGTGAAGCAGACGAGGGCAAATTCACTGGAAGGCGGGATTCCCCAGTGGAAGTAGGTCCTTCCCAAAGAGATGGGTTAGTTGTAGTAGTAGTTGTCGTAGTCGTGAAGGTTATGTACATGTCCTCAGATTGTAAATGTGTTGGAGGATGATGTTAGTGATTGTAAAGGTGTTGGAGGAGGATGTTAGTGATTGTGAAGGTGTTGAAGGATGATGTTAGTGATTGTAAAGGTGTTGGAGGATGATGTTAGTGATTGTAAAGGTGTTGGAGGAGGATGTTAGTGATTGTAAAGGTGTTGGAGGATGATAGTGATTGTAAAGGTGTTGGAGGATGATGTTAGTGATTGTAAAGGTGTTGGAGGATGATGTTAGTGATTGTAAAGGTGTTGGAGGAGGATGTTAGTGATTGTAAAGGTGGAAATAAATGGTATAAAATACCGACACAATAGAAATATAAACACATATGCAGTATAATGTGATCCTTTATTGACTACGTTTCGCCCACACAGTGGGCTTTTTCAAGTCACAAACAGATCTACCTGGTGTGGAAGGGACGCGAGTATTTATAGTCTGGTTCAGAGTGCTGAGGTCAGGTGGAGAATGCTGCATCTGATGATGTACCGAGTTGCGTTATAGAGTCTAAAAACTTGGGTAGCTTGTAAATGAGATTGGATAAGTTTGTGAGCAGACTTTCTACAGTGTTCTTATGTGGGATAGCGATGAAGAAGTTTCTTGGCAAGTGGTTCAGCTATGTTATAGAAGCCACTATTCTGGTTGAAGTTGTCGGATATAGAAATAAGTGATGATTCCAGGATTCTTCGGTATTGAGTGTTGTCTTCTGTGGCGATGAGTCTTGAGTTTCTGTAGTTTATCAAGTGGTTGTGTGAATTACGGTGTTGTACACAGGCATTCCTTGTGTCGTCAGACCTGCTTGCGTATTGGTGTTCTGAAATACGTGTTTGGAGGTCCCTTGATGTTTCGCCCACGTATAACTTGTTGCAGTCATTATAAGGGATTATGTATACCCCTGCAGAGGGTGGAGGCTTGTCCTGTCTATCACTGGTAATGTCCTTGATGGCCGTGGTTGTGGAGGTAGATACTTGAAATGAGGTATTGGAAAAGATGTTGGAAACGTGTTTGGCAATGGAGTTGGTGGGGAGGACTATGTATCTCTTCTCGGCAGTGTCTTCTCTGGGTGTGTTGAAGATGTTTAATGCCCGTCGTCTGCAGTCTCTGATGAAGTGACGAGGATAGTGGAGTTTAGAAAATACTTGTTCAATTATCGTGCATTCTTCTTCAAGGAACTCATTGCTGCAGATTCTGAGTGCACGCAGGAAGAAGCCTATAATTACACCACGTTTGGTTTTGGTGTCGTGGTGAGAGTAAAAGTGGAGAAGATCGTTTTGGTTGGTGGGTTTTCGATAGACTTTAAAACGAAGTTCGTGGTCAGCTTTGCAGAGTAGAACATCAAGGAAAGGAAGAGTGTTGTCGACTTCTTCAAGTGTGAACTGGATTGAAGGCTCGACCTGGTTGAGCTTGTCTTGGAGAGCTTGAACGTTGAAGCGTTTAGGAGTTATGAGGAGAATGTCGTCAACATAACGGAGCCAGGTGACAGACGAAGGAATAATGGTGGAGAAAGGTTCGGCTTCTAGATGTTCCATGTATAGATTCGCCAGGACCGCACTGAGTGGCGAACCCATGGGTAGTCCAAAAGTCTGCTGAAAGAGGTGGTTTTCGAAAGAGAAACACGTAAAGCCAACACATAGTTCAACAAGGTCGATGAAATCGCTGGCTGGAATGGGAAGATCAAGTGAATCGTCAATTTTCCTGCGCAAGAGATCGATGGCTTGTGTAGTAGGTACTTTGGTGAATAGGGAAGTCACGTCAAGGCTGGAAAGTTTCTTGTTCCTGATGTTGATGTTGCGAATGCGATTGAGAAGATCACCCGAGTGTTTGAGATGTGCTGGACTGATAGTGCCCAAGAGTTTAGAGAGGTGTTTTGCGAGAATTCCTGAGAACTGGTGGGGAGCACTGCCTATTCCCGAGGATATGGGCCTCAGTGGGATACCAGGCTTGTGAGTTTTTGGCAGGCCGTACGTTCTGGCAGGTCTGGGGTTGCTGGGTATGGTGTGCAAAAGTTTCTTCCCTTGTTCTGAGCCCCTCAGAATGCGGCGAGTCCTTTGAAGAAAAGTTTTAGTAAGGTTGTCCACTTGGTTAGTTGTGAGAGGTTTGTAGGTATCTGGGTCATTAAGTAGATTGAGCATTTTGTTCCTGTAATCGTCAGTGTTCATGATAACAACACCACCTCCTTTATCAGCGGTGGTGACCCTGATGGTCGTGTCTTCTGCTAAACCTTTGAGTGCATTGATGTAACGTCGAGGTATGACTGGGGAGCTGCGTGTTGAGATGGCTGCTGAGATGATGCCTTGAAGATAGCCTTTTTGGAAGTCGGAGTCATTGTGTCTGTAGTTTTTGGCGATGAAATTGAGGTCTTGTTTTGGTTTCGTAATTCCTGTTGCGAATTTGAGGCCTAAGCTGAGGGCTTCAGTTTCTGTGGTTGACAGTGGACGAGATGAAAGATTTTGAATAATTTCAGGTCTTCCTAAACTTTTCCAATTACTATTATCGCAGAGTGTTTGTAGTTTCCTTGTAAGTCTGATCCTCTGTTGAACATTCGCTGTGGTAACTCTGCTGCGAATGATTTCGGCGGTGCGTCTGTTCATGTTGCCCCGGAGTGTTGTGCCTAGTGTTCTGGCTTGGAGAAAAGCTTCCTTTGTAGCATTGTTTAAGTCGTCTGCACATTCTTCAAGGTAGGTCCGAGCTGTAGCGGAGAAAGGTGGTTTGATGTTGGCATTCTCATAACTCCTAAACGCTTCAACGTTCAAGCTCTCCAAGACAAGCTCAACCAGGTCGAGCCTTCAATCCAGTTCACACTTGAAGAAGAAGTCGACAACACTCTTTCTTTCCTTGATGTTCTACTCTGCAAAGCTGACCACGAACTTCGTTTTAAAGTCTATCGAAAACCCACCAACCAAAACGACCTTCTCCACTTTTACTCTCACCACGACACCAAAACCAAACGTGGTGTAATTATAGGCTTCTTCCTGCGTGCACTCAGAATCTGCAGCAATGAGTTCCTTGAAGAAGAATGCACGATAATTGAACAAGTATTTTCTAAACTCCACTATCCTCGTCACTTCATCAGAGACTGCAGACGACTGGCATTAAACATCTTCAACACACCCAGAGAAGACACTGCCGAGAAGAGATACATAGTCCTCCCCACCAACTCCATTGCCAAACACGTTTCCAACATCTTTTCCAATACCTCATTTCAAGTATCTACCTCCACAACCACGACCATCAAGGACATTACCAGTGATAGACAGGACAAGCCTCCACCCTCTGCAGGGGTATACATAATCCTTTGTTGATAAATTAGACACATGTGCAACTCTTGGGTATCTTTATTGAGGAAACGTTTCGCCACACAGTGGCTTCATCAGTCCATACAAAGGAGAATCTTGAAGAACAGGAGGAGAATGAGGTAATCAGTCCCTCAACCTTGAGTCGATGTGGTCAGTCCATCAATCTTGAATAGAATACGGCATACGTGCTGAGAAGGAGCTTATAAACCGTTGGCAGGAGAGGTGCAGAAGTCATAGGTCGTGTAACATTTGTTCAATGTTGAAGTAGGTCGTGCCCAAGAATTAGGCAAGCGAAGAATTCCCAAGTATTAAGATCCCAAGAAGTTGCAGTGTCTGACAGGTTTGTAGATGAATGGTTCAGAGAACCGACATGTTGATAAATTAGACACATGTGCAACTCTTGGGTATCTTTATTGAGGAAACGTTTCGCCACACAGTGGCTTCATCAGTCCATACAAAGGAGAATCTTGAAGAACAGGAGGAGAATGAGGTAAACAGTCCCTCAACCTTGAGTCGATGTGGTCAGTCCATCAATCTTGAATAGAATACGGCATACGTGCTGAGAAGGAGCTTATTCTTGGGCACGACCTACTTCGACATTGAACAAATGTTACACGACCTATGACTTCTGCACCTCTCCTGCCAACGGTTTATAAGCTCCTTCTGAGCACGTATGCCGTATTCTATTCAAGATTGATGGACTGACCACATCGACTCAAGGTTGAGGGACTGATTACCTCATTCTCCTCCTGTTCTTCAAGATTCTCCTTTGTATGGACTGATGAAGCCACTGTGTGGCGAAACGTTTCCTCAATAAAGATACCCAAGAGTTGCACATGTGTCTAATTTATCAACATGTCGGTTCTCTGAACCATTCATCTACAAATAATCCCTTGTAATGACTGCAACAAGTTATACGTGGGCGAAACATCAAGGGACCTCCAAACACGAATTTCAGAACACCAATACGCAAGCAGGTCTGACGACACAAGAAATGCCTGTGTACAACACCGTAATTCACACAACCACTTGATAAACTACAGAAACTCAAGACTCATCGCCTCAGAAGACAATACTCAATACCGAAGAATCCTGGAATCATCACTTATTTCTATATCCGACAACTTCAACCAGAATAGTGGCTTTTATAACATAGCTGAACCACTTGCCAAGAAACTTCTTCATCGCTATCCCACATAAGAACACTGTAGAAAGTCTGCTCACAAACTTATCCAATCTCATTTACAAGCTACCCAAGATTTTAGACTCTATAACCCCACTCGGTACATCATCAGATGCAGCATTCTCCACCTGACCTCAGCACTCTGAACCTGACTATAAATACTCGCGTCCCTTCCACACCAGGTAGATCTGTTTGTGACTTGAAAAAGCCCACTGTGTGGGCGAAACGTAGTCAATAAAGGATCACATTATACTGCATATGTGTTTATATTTCGATTGTAAAGGTGTTGGAGGAGGATGTTAGTGATTGTAAAGGTGTTGGAGGATGATGTTAGTGATTGTAAAGGTGTTGTGATTGTAGAGGATGTTAGTGATTGTAAAGGTGTTGGAGGAGGATGTTAGTGATTGTAAATGGTGATTATAAAGGTGTTGGAGGAGGATGTTAGTGATTGTAAAGGTGTGTAGTTTGTAAAGGTGTGTATTTAACTAGTACGGAGAACCGACAGGTTGATGAATTATACACTTGTGCAACACTTGGGTATTTTCACTGTGGAAACGTTTCCTGTTTGGCGAAACGTTTCCGCAAGTGATGCACAAGCGTCTCATCATTTGGAAAGTGAGGAGGAAGAACTGAGTCACCACTGAAGAACCGGGAGACTGGTTTGAACACCAGACAGATGGGTTCAGAAAGGGGTTCTTATGATCAGCAGGTTTGGCCAGAGGCTGAGAGATTAAAAACAAATCCCAGACTTTACCTCTCGTTGTCCCCCTTCACCCTCTGATATTGTATCATTGCTATACATCAAGAGTGAATTACTCGCGAATGTGGAGTGATGCGATTGTAAACAACTCGCTGAGTGAAGGGTTGGAAATGGCTATAATGTAACGTCAGGCAGGCTTGACAGCTAGCTTATAGTCAGGCAGGCTTGACAGCTAGCTTCTAGTCAGGCAGGCTTAACAGCTAGCTTCTAGTCAGGCAGGCTTAACAGCTAGCTTCTAGTCAGGCAGGCTTAACAGCTAGCTTCTAGTCAGGCTTGACAGCTAGCTTCTAGTCAGGCAGGCTTGACAGCTAGCTTCTAGTCAGGCAGGCTTGACAGCTAGCTTCTAGTCAGGCAGGCTTAACAGCTAGCTTCTAGTCAGGCAGGCTTAACAGCTAGCTTCTAGTCAGGCAGGCTTAACAGCAGCTAGTCTTCTAGTCAGTCAGCAGGCTTGACAGCTAGCTTCTAGTCAGGCAGGCTTAACAGCTAGCTTCTAGTCAGGCAGGCTTAACAGCTAGCTTCTAGTCAGGCAGGCTTAACAGCTAGCTTCTAGTCAGGCAGGCTTGACAGCTAGCTTCTAGTCAGGCAGGCTTGACAGCTAGCTTCTAGTCAGGCAGGCTTGACAGCTAGCTTCTAGTCAGTCAGGCTTGACAGCTAGCTTATAGTAAGGCAGGCTTGACAGCTAGCTTATAATCAGGCAGGCTTGACAGCTAGCTTATAGTCAGGCAGGCTTGACAGCTAGCTTATAGTCAGGCAGGCTTGACAGCTAGCTTATACAGTCAGGCAGACTTGACAGCTAACTTAGGCAGGCTTGACAGCTAGCTTCTAGCCAGGCAGGCTTGACAGCTAGCTTCTAGCCAGGCAGGCTTGACAGCTAGCTTATAGTCAGGCAGGCTTGACAGCTAGCTTATAGTCAGGCAGGCTTGACATCTAGCTTATAGTCAGGCAGGCTTGACAGCTAGCTTCTATTCAGGCAGGCTTGACAGCTAGATTCTAATCAGGCAGGCTTGACAGCTAGCTTCTAGTCAGGCAGGCTTGACAGCTAGCTTCTAGTCAGGCAGGCTTGAAAGCTAGCTTCTAGTCAGGCAGGCTTGACAGCTAGCTTCTAGTCAGGCAGGCTTGACAGCTAGCTTCTAGTCAGTCAGGCTTGACAGCTAGCTTATAGTAAGGCAGGCTTGACAGCTAGCTTATAGTCAGGCAGGCTTGACATCTAGCTTATAGTCAGGCAGGCTTGACAGCTAGCTTCTAGTCAGGCAGGCTTGACAGCTAGCTTATAGTCAGGCAGGCTTGACAGCTAGCTTATAGTCAGGCAGGCTTGACAGCTAGCTTATAGTCAGGCAGGCTTGACAGCTAGCTTATACAGTCAGGCAGGCTTGACAGCTAGCTTATAGTCAGGCAGGCTTGACAGCTAGCTTATAGTCAGGCAGGCTTGACAGCTAGCTTATAGTCAGGCAGGCTTGACAGCTAGCTTATAGTCAGGCAGGCTTGACAGCTAGCTTATAGTCAGGCAGGCTTGACAGCTAGCTTACATCGTCAGGCATATATCTCACTGATGGTAAGGCTTATATCTACAATCAACATTACCACCCACTACAACCTCTACCACCATTACCACCCACTACAACTATCACCACCATCAATACAACCCCCACCACAACAACTGCAGCATAATCCCACCACAACAACTGCAGCATAATCCCACCACCACAACAACTGCAGCATAATCCCACCACCACAACAACTGCAGTATAATCCCACCAGCACTATTACCACCACGACCATCACCATTGCCACCACCCACACTGAACTGGTAGCAGTTATCAGACAGTAATTAATATCTTCAGAATTCATAAACACCCTCTTCCTGTTTGATACTTTTTCTCTCAGAATTATAAAAGTGCAAATTATATATATATATATATATATATATATATATATATATATATATATATATATATATATATATATATATATATATATATATATTATATATATATATATATATATATATATATATTATATATATATATATACATATATATATATATATATATATACCTGAATATGTATGTCAGTGCATGTGGCATGCAAAGAGTACGTTATATTTATTCGGTGTATGTACACACTTCCATATAGGCTGCCTCCCAACCACCTAACGGGGTGCTAAGGGTTTAACGATTTAGGTTACCCCATCGTTAAATCAGTGCCTTGGTTTAGCCAATCGTAAGGTGGGTCGGACAATTGCTGAGGTGATGTGGCAGCATTCACGGTCAGTTCTTGTCAGATTCATACAGCTACTGGTTGCTCACGGTTCTCTCTTTGTCTCTGGCTGTTGTTTTACCTTTTGATTACCATGTACATTTATATTTCAAACTCTTGTACATAGTGTACATATCTATACATATTACTGGTGAAGGAAAATACAATTTCAAGAATACTGCTGTGTTTATTTCCGCTCCAAGTCCAATTACGACCAGGTTAGCAGGCCATTATTACCTGAGTGCGTAATAGTGCAGAAGTTAATCACCAAAAAATTGATTTGGATAGCTGGGGCTCACAGTAAGGGGCCAGAGTTGAGGTTTGAGCCCTGGAGCCCGAACTGGTGTACACACACGAGAATACTCGTAATAGCAGGTGAGTACCGACAACACTGACTGAACAAGGTGACTAGAGAGGAGGAGGAGGAGAAGTTAACTGGAAAAGATGACTAGAAGGAAGAAGGTAACTAAAAGGAAGATAGCTAGACGGAAAAAGGTTTAACTATAGGGAAGGAGATTATTATTCAGACTGGACAGGCTCATCAGTGGTCCTTGTTGTCTCCTGCGCTCACAGATTTGCATTTCAATGGAGGTACTGGTAAACACTTCTTAGAGGAGGACGGGAAGGTCACTGTTGCTCACTGCTACACACCTTGAAGGTCACTGTTGCTCACTGCTATGCACCTTGAAGCAAGGTCACTTGCTCATTGCTACACACCTTGAAGGTCACTGTTGCTCACTGCTATGCACCTTGAAGCAAGGTCACTGTTGCTCACTGCTACACACCTTGAAGGTCACTGTTGCTCACTGCTACACACCTTGAAGGTCACTGTTGCTCACTGCTACACATCTTGAAGGTCACTGTTGCTCACTGCTATGCACCTTGAAGCAAGGTCACTGTTGCTCACTGCTACACACCTTGAAGGTCACTGTTGCTCACTGCTATGCACCTTGAAGCAAGGTCACTGTTGCTCACTGCTACACACCTTGAAGGTCACTGTTGCTCACTGCTACACACCTTGAAGGTCACTGTTGCTCACTGCTACACATCTTGAAGGTCACTGTTGCTCACTGCTATGCACCTTGAAGCAAGGTCACTGTTGCTCACTGCTACACACCTTGAAGGTCACTGTTGCTCACTGCTATGCACCTTGAAGCAAGGTCACTGTTGCTCACTGCTACACACCTTGAAGGTCACTGTTGCTCACTGCTACACACCTTGAAGGTCACTGTTGCTCACTGCTACACATCTTGAAGGTCACTGTTGCTCACTGCTATGCACCTTGAAGCAAGGTCACTGTTGCTCACTGCTACACACCTTGAAGGTCACTGTTGCTCACTGCTATGCACTTTGAAGCAAGGTCACTTGCTCATTGCTACGCACCTTAAAGGTCACTGTTGCTCACTGCTACACACCTTGAAACCCAACCGAGTGAAAGTGTCATTGCCGTGGGAAAGACATATTTGCATGTGGATAAATGGTTCAGAGAACCGACAAGTTGATAAATTAATCACATATGCAACACTGAAGTATCTTCCTTGTGGAAACGTTTCTTATCAAGATTAATGGACTGATTACATCTACTCCAGGCTGAGGGACTGATGACCTCAAACTCCTTCTGATCTTCACCATTCTTCTTTGTATAGGACTGATGACCTCAAACTCCTTCTGATCTTCACCATTCTTCTTTGTATAGGACTGATGAGGCCACTGTGTGGCGAAACGTTTCCACAGTAAAGATACCCATGTGTCTTAAACTTGCTGCCTCTTTACCGTTCACTTAACAGTAACTGGTATTTGAGGGATAGTCGACTGTTGGTACATCTGAGTTTCTCTTGAGAAACGTTTCGCCCTTCAGGGGCTTATGATTTGACAGAGATCTTAACAGATCAAAAAGTAGTTGCAAGAAAAGTTGTTCTTGAGTGTGGCTCTTGTGTTTTCACTGTTGTTGACAGTTGTATTATCGAGTCATTCTGAAACCCTCGTCTGTATATAAGGTAAAAAAGACACAAGTGCAACTGATGCGACGTGTTATTGTGGCATTAGTTGCACTTATGTCCTTTTACCTAACATATTGTGGGTAATTCTACCAACATTATTACGGTGGTAGTATGAAAGTTAAGACACATGTGCAACATCTGGATATCTTTATTGTAGACGTTTCGCCATCCAGTGGCTTTATCAATACTGGATGGCGAAACGTCTACAATAAAGATATCCAGATGTTGCACATGTGTCTTAACTTTCATATTGTCGGTATTTTATACCTTTCTTGCACACGGTGGTAGTATACTCTATAAAGTGATGGACTCTTCACTGAGGTGATGCAGGATAACTCTCACGAAATCGTAATGACACGATTGCAAACAGACCATACCACGGCTAGGGTTAGAACCCACGATCAGAGAGTCATAAAACTCCAGACCGACGCGTTAGCCACTGGGCCAGATAGCTAGAACGTGTCGGTCTGGAGTTTTATGACTTTCTGATCGCGGGTTCTAACCCGACTCATGGTATGGTTAGTTTGTACACTGTCGCTTCTCGTGATCACCTGATCAGTACCTGATCGCCCGGAGGTGAAACATTCCTTGTATGACAGAAGCGTGGAACCCAGAACACTGATGCTATACTTCACGAGAATATTTTAGCCTCTGATGATACTGTGGGTTGGCTCTGTTGTTGTGGCTGAAATTATTGATACTGTGTTGTATAAGTCATAACCTAACTTAAGCTAAGCTAACCTAACCTAACCCAACGTAAATCTTTCCCCTCTACTGCTGTATGCGATGAAATAGTGACTAGAAAGGTTTTACGCTATTAGAGCATAACTCGGTAGTAGTTGGTTAGATAAATTGTAAGAACATAAGGAGCACTGCAGCAGTCCTACTGGCTCACACCCACTCATGTACCTGTTCAACCTCTCCCTAAGACGACCCTAGGCGCTTTGTTCTACACATCTACAACTCTGTTGACAAACCAGTCTTCTGGACACATGTGTTACAACTTGCTACCGAGATAACGTTTCACTTGGTGTAAAACTTTATCAACTCATCCTATGATAAAGCTCCGCACAAATTGATTTTTGTTCACTAAATTCTTGTTTTGCTTGGCATGTTTGCTTCATTGCCTTTATTTAGAGAGAATGGAGTATTTAGAGAGTAGAGTATTTAGAGAGAGAGGTATGGTATACACCTTGGTATTTGATACCGACAGTTGGTTAAGACAGGTAAGTAGACACTAGAACATACTAGAAAACGTTTCGGTCCTAAGACCTTGATGAAGGTCCCAGAACCGAAACGTTTTCTAATAAATATATCCTAATGCTTGCTCACGTGTCTTTCTAAACGAGAGAGAGAGAGAGAGAGAGAGAGAGAGAGAGAGAGAGAGAGAGATGGGTGTGATTTAGACGTGTTCTACGAGAGGGAGGAGTTGGATGTGAGAAGGACCTCCCTAGAGGGTTTGCTATACTTACTCTCAGTGATAACATTCTTGACTGGAAATATACAAATAACCCGCACATAGGAGAGGGAAGCTTACGACGACGTTTCAGTCCGACTTGGACCATTTACAAAGTCACACTAACACAAGAGTGAGGGAGCCAGTATATATAGGGGAGGGGGAGAGGGACGGGACCATGAGAGGAAGAAACAGTAGTAGTAGGTCAGAAATTAATACAGGTCATACTGGACAAGCCAGGTGGTTTGATGGTCCCCTGGAATTAGTGTAAAATAATAGTAATAAATTATTTGATACGGACGTCTGACAAGAGAAAATAACATCATTTGTACCATGTTAACCAGCTCATGGGTGTTAGTGTGACTGTAAATGGTCCTAGTCGGATCGAAACGTCGTCGTAACCTTCTCTCTCTCTCTCTCTCTCTCTCTCTCTCTCTCTCTCTCTCTCCTATGTGCGGGTTATTTATGTATTACTTTCTTCTGTCGTCAAGATTTTCTATCCAGGTTTTCTCTGCCTAACCTTGACAGTGTATGTCTTTATTCTGGCTCCCTTACCTACATTTGTTCGTGTCACAAGTTAATGGTTCAAGTCGGACCGAAACGTCGTTATAAGTTTCTCCTGTGTGGGGGTTATTTGTGTATTGTTCCAGTCACGATATTGTGCATTTTTGTTCTTTAGTCACCATACTGTTGCTTCAGTTTCACATTACTACAGACTGTGGAACAGAACTCTTCTCCGGACTGAGGGACTGACCACCTCAAAACTACGTCTTCAAGGTTGAGGGACTGATCACATCAATACCTTGCCACTACTCTTGTCATATTTATTTTCCTCTGTATTTGACTGAAGAAGATGATACATGTGCAGTAGTTGGGTATCTTTATTGCTGAAACCTTTCGCCTACACAGTAGGCTTCTTCAATCAATTACGGAAGAGGATAAATATGCAGACAGCAACAGTGAGGTAAATATGATGTGGTAATTTAGTGATGGCAGTGGTGAGAGTAACTGTGTAGTGATGGTGATGGTAGTAACTGTTAGTTACCAGTTGTCACAGGTACTTGTCGATAGACACATGGCTTGTTGTTTGTGGTGTACTCGCCTATTTGTGGTTGCAGAGGTCGATTCATAGCTCCTGTCCCCTCCTCTTGACTGATCGCTACTGGGTGCTCTCTCCCTGCTCCATGAGCTTTATCATACCTCGTCTTAAAATTAGGTATGGTTCCTGCCTCTACTACGTCACTTGCCAGACTATTCCACTTCCTGACAACTCTGTGACTAAAGAAATACTTCCTAACATCTCTTTGACTCATCTGAGTCTTCAATTTCTAGTTATGACCCCATGTTTCTGTGTCCCATCTCTGGAATATCCTGTCTGTCCACCCTGTGAATTCCTCCCAATATTTTGTATGTCGTTATCATGTCTCCCCTAACCGTCCTCTCCTTCATTGTCGTCAGGCCGATT
This sequence comes from Cherax quadricarinatus, assembly GCF_038502225.1. Taxonomy (NCBI): domain Eukaryota; kingdom Metazoa; phylum Arthropoda; class Malacostraca; order Decapoda; family Parastacidae; genus Cherax; species Cherax quadricarinatus. Next base: position 4,517 of record NW_027197782.1, on the reverse strand, counting down.
TCCCTTAACCTTTCTTCGTATAGCATTCCCCTTAGCTCTGGGACTAGTCTTTATCTGATTTCTTGATGTGCTTGACAAGGTGTGGGTTCCAAACTGGTGCTGCATACTCCAATATGGGCCTCACGTACACGGTGTACAGGTTTTCCAGGCGCCCATGTGCTGCAGCAGTTATCTGGTTGATGTGCGCCTCAGGAGATGTGCTCGGTATAATCACCCCAAGATGCTTTTCCTTGAGTGAGGTTTGCAGTCTTTGGCTTCCTAGCCTGTACTCTGTCTGCGGCCTTCTTTGCCCTTTCCCAAGCTTCATGACTTTGTATTTGGTAAAGTTAAATTCAAGTAGCCGGTTGCTGGACCCGGCTTGCAACCTGTCCAGGTCTCTTTGTCGTCCTGCCTGATCCTCATCCGATTTAATTCTCCTCCTTAACTTCACATTATCTGCAAATAGGGACACTTCTGAGTCTATCTCTTCCGTCATGTCATTCACAAATACCAAAAACAGCAATGGTCTTCGGACTGACCCCTGTGGAACCCCGCTCGTCACAGGCGCCCACTCTGATACCTCGTCACGTACTAAGGCTCGTTGTTGCCTCCCTGGCAGGTATTCTCTGATTCATTGCAATGCCTTTCCTGTTATGCGTGCCTGATCCTTTAGCGTTTGCACTAATCTCTTGTGAGGAACTGTGTCGAAGGCTTTCTTGCAACCCAAGAAAATGCAATCTACCCAACCCTCTCTCTCGTCTTATTTCCGTTACCTAGTCATAAAACTCCATTAGGTTTGTGACAAGGGACTTCCCTTCCGTGGATGTGTGTGTGTGTGTGTGTGTGTGTGTGTGTGTGTGTGTGTGTGTGTGTGTGTTGATAGTAACTGTGTGGAGGTGATTGTGGTAGCAAGTGGGTGGTGGTCATGGTGGTAGTAACTGGGTGGTAGTCACTATGTAGTAATGGTGGTAGTAACTGTGTAGTAATGACAGGAGTGTGATGGTAGTGGCGGTAGTAACTGTGATAGTGGTAGTAACTGTGTGGTGGTGGTGGGAGCAACAACAGCGCTTTCACCATACAAACTAATCACAGCAGCACACTACTGACGCAGCCAAGCTTGATCAAGAAAAAAGCTTAAGCTTCCGGCTGGTGTATGTGAAGGCAGGTGGAGGCAACGTAGTAAACTCTGGCGGTAGTGGGTGGTGGTGACACAAACACGCATCTCTGCCACACTTACTGCATTTAATAGATATAATTACCCTGTGAGAGATGACCCTACCTCACCCTTACTCTGGTCACAACTCTCCAGTGTTGTGTGTGCCAGGAATATAGTGTGCACCAGACTCTGCTCTATGTATGAATTATATATATATATATATATATATATATATATATATATATATATATATATATATATATATATATATATATATATATATATATATATATTCACTAGATTCATTCAGGACCTCATAAATTCAGTACTGTCATCAAAGTATTTAATGATTATACAGCTTCAACACTGGGCTCGAATGTGTGGAGTATGTTCAGGAGTAAGAGATAACTGAAGAGGTTCTCAGTGAGAGTAGTTTCAGAATTGAAGTATTGATGACCTGGGAAGGTAATGATGTCCAGGGAATAAAGATAATAATGAAAACCTCTACGCTCTTCGTAGAGCTTTCTACTCTCGTAGAGGTTTACTAAGAGCTCTACTCTGAGCAAGACATTAAAAGTTCTCCAGCGTGTCGAGCTTTATCAAGAATGCTTCTTAACAAAAAGAAGTAAAGCTGAGGGCAGTGTTAGAATGATGAAGGGGCAGACACGATCACAACATTGAAAATGCCCAGAGGACGTGATAGGAGGGACCGGGACCGTGGGCAAGGAAGAAATATACCAGTTAGAAATGAGGCAGAGTTTTATGGGGGTCAGAAAATTGGTAAGCCTATTTGAGTGGCATTGTGAAGGTGTGCACAGCTTGAAGGAGAGGTATAGCAGTATTGCGAAGGCTAGCAGTTAGTGACTCGTACTGACGACAAGC
>NW_027197781.1:0-55005 GCF_038502225.1 Cherax quadricarinatus | reverse complement strand
TCTTCTCCTCAGTAGTAGAGCAAGTGACACCAGACATACCTCTTCTCCTCAGTAGTAGAGCAAGTGACACCAGCCACACGTCTTCTCCTCAGTAGTAGAGCAAGTGACACCAGCCACACCTCTTCTCCTCAGTAGCTGAGCAAGTGACACCAGCCACACCTCTTCTCCTCAGTAGCTGAGCAAGTGACACCAGCCACACCTCTTCTCCTCAGTAGTAGAACAAGTGACACCAGACACACGTCTTCTCCTCAGTAGTAGAGCAAGTGACACCAGACATACCTCTTCTCCTCAGTAGTAGAGCAAGTGACACCAGCCACACGTCTTCTCCTCAGTAGTAGAGCAAGTGACACCAGCCACACGTGACACCAGCCACACCTCTTCTCCTCAGTAGCTGAGCAAGTGACACCAGCCACACCTCTTCTCCTCAGTAGCTGAGCAAGTGACACAGCCACACCTCTTCTCCTCAGTAGACACACGTCTTCTCCTCAGTAGTAGTCTTCTACTCAGTAGCTGAGCAAGTGACACCAGCCACACCTCTTCTCCTCAGTAGTAGAGCAAGTGACACCAGACACACGTCTTCTCCTAAGTAGTAGAACAAGTGACACCAGCCACACCTCTTCTCCTCAGTAGCAGAGCAAGTGACACCAGACACACCTCTTCTCCTCAGTAGTAGAGCAAGTGACACCTGCCACTCCTCTTCTTCTCAGTAGTAGAGCAAGTGACACCAGCCACACCTCTTCTCCTCAGTAGTAAAGCAAGTGACACCAGACACGTCTTCTCCTCAGTAGTAGAGCAAGTGACACCAGCCACACCTCTTCTCCCTAGTAGTAGAGCAAGTGACACCAGCCACACGTCTTCTCCTCAGTAGTAGAACAAGTGACACCAGCCACACGTCTTCTCCTCAGTAGTAGAGCAAGTGACACCAGCCACACCTCTTCTCCTCAGTAGCTGGACAAGTGACACCAGCCACACCTCTTCTCCTCAGTAGTAGAACAAGTGACACCAGACATACCTCTTCTCCTCAGTAGTAGAGCAAGTGACACCAGCCACACCTCTTGTCCTCAGTAGTAGAACAAGTGACACCAGACACACGTCTTCTCCTCAGTAGTAGAGCAAGTGACACCAGACACACCTCTTCTCCTCAGTAGCTGAGCAAGTGACACCAGCCACACCTCTTCTCCTCAGTAGTAGAACAAGTGACACCAGACACACGTCTTCTCCTCAGTAGTAGAGCAAGTGACACCAGACACACCTCTTCTCCTCAGTAGCAGAGCAAGTGACACCAGCCACACCTCTTCTCCTCAGTAGCAGAGCAAGTGACACCAGCCTTTCTCCTCAGTAGTAGAGCAAGTGACACCAGACACACGTCTTCTCCTCAGTAGTAGAGCAAGTGACACCAGACACACGTCTTCTCCTCAGTAGTAGAGCAAGTGACACCAGACACACGTCTTCTCCTCAGTAGTAGAGCAAGTGACACCAGACACACCTCTTCTCCTCAGTAGTAGAGCAAGTGACACCAGCCACACCTCTTCTCCTCAGTAGTAGAGCAAGTGACACCAGACACACCTCTTCTCCTCAGTAGTAGAACAAGTGACACCAGACACACCTCTTCTCCTCAGTAGTAGAGCAAGTGACACCAGACACACGTCTTCTCCTCAGTAGTAGAGCAAGTGACACCAGACATACCTCTTCTCCTCAGTAGTAGAGCAAGTGACACCAGCCTCACCTCTTCTCCTCAGTAGTAGAGCAAGTGACACCAGACATACCTCTTCTCCTCAGTAGTAGAGCAAGTGGCACCAGACACACCTCTTCTCCTCAGTAGTAGAGCAAGTGACACCAGACACACCTCTTCTCCTCAGTAGTAGAGCAAGTGACACCAGACACACCTCTTCTCCTCAGTAGTAGAGCAAGTGACACCAGCCACACCTCTTCTCCTCAGTAGTAGAACAAGTGACACCAGACACACGTCTTCTCCTCAGTAGTAGAGCAAGTGACACCAGACACACCTCTTCTCCTCAGTAGTAGAGCAAGTGACACCAGACACACGTCTTCTCCTCAGTAGTAGAGCAAGTGACACCAGACATACCTCTTCTCCTCAGTAGTAGAGCAAGTGACACCAGACACACCTCTTCTCCTCAGTAGTAGAGCAAGTGACACCAGACACACGTCTTCTCCTCAGTAGTAGAGCAAGTGTGACACCCTCTTCTCCTCAGTACAAGTTACACCAGCCACACAGTAGTAGAGCAAGTGACACCAGACACACGTCTTCTCCTCAGTAGTAGAGCAAGTGACACCAGACACACCTTCTTCTAGTAGAACAAGTCAGTAGTAGAGAAAAGTGACACCAGACACACGTCTTCTCCTCAGTAGTAGAGCAAGTGACACCAGACACACGTCTTCTCCTCAGTAGTAGAGCAAGTACACCAGACACACGTCTTCTCCTCAGTAGTAGAGTGTACACCAGACACTCGCCTTCTCCTCAGTAGTAGAGCAAGTGACACCAGACACACCTCTTCTCCTCAGTAGTAGAGCAAGTGACACCAGACACACGTCTTCTCCTCAGTAGTAGAGCAAGTGACACCAGACACACCTCTTCTCCTCAGTAGTAGAGCAAGTGACACCAGACACACGTCTTCTCCTCAGTAGTAGAGCAAGTGACACCAGACACACCTCTTCTCCTCAGTAGTAGAGCAAGTGACACCAGACACACGTCTTCTCCTCAGTAGTAGAGCAAGTGACACCAGACACACCTCTTCTCCTCAGTAGTATAACAAGTAACACCAGACACACGTCTTCTCCTCAGTAGTAGAACAAGTAACAGAAGACACATGTCTTCTCCTCAGTAGTAGAGTAAGTAACACTAGACGCACCTCTTCTAATCAGTAGTAGAGTAAGTAACACCAGACACACCTCTTCTCCTCAGTAGTAGAGCAAGTAACACCAGACACACGTCTTCTCCTCAGTAGTAGAACAAGTAACACCAGACACACGTCTTCTCCTCAGTAGTAGAGCAAGTAACACCAGACACACGTCTTCTCCTCAGTAGTAGAGCAAGTAACACCAGACACACGTCTTCTCCTCAGTAGTAGAGCAAGTAACACCAGACACACGTCTTCTCCTCAGTAGTAGAACAAGTAACACCAGACACACGTCTTCTCCTCAGTAGTAGAGCAAGTAACACCAGACACACGTCTTCTCCTCAGTAGTAGAGCAAGTAACACCAGACACACGTCTTCTCCTCAGTAGTAGAGCAAGTAACACCAGACACACGTCTTCTCCTCAGTAGTAGAACAAGTAACACCAGACACACGTCTTCTCCTCAGTAGTAGAGCAAGTAACCACCTCTTCTCCTCAGTAGTTGAGCAAGTGACACTAGACACACGTCTTCTCCTCAGTAGTAGAACAAGTAACACCAGACACACGTCTTCTCCTCAGTAGTAGAGCAAGTAACACCAGACACACGTCTTCTCCTCAGTAGTAGAGCAAGTGACACCAGACACACGTCTTCTCCTCAGTAGTAGAGCAAGTAACACCAGACACACGTCTTCTCCTCAGTAGTAGAACAAGTAACACGAGACACTCCTCTTCTCCTCAGTAGTAGAGCAAGTAACACAAGACACACGTCTTCTCCTCAGTAGTAGATTAAGTGACACCAGACACACGTCTTCTCCTCAGTAGTAGAACAAGTGACACACCTCCAGACACACGTCTTCTCAAGTGACAGTCAGTAACACCAGACACACCTCTTCTCCTCAGTAGTAGAGCAAGTAGTAGTAGAACAAGTAACCACCAGTAGTAGAGCACACCAGTCTTCTCCTCAGTAGTAGAACAAGTAACACCAGACACACGTCTTCTCCTCAGTAGTAGAGCAAGTAACACTAGACACACGTCTTCTCCTCAGTAGAAGAGCAAGTGACATCAGACACACCTCTTCTCCTCAGTAGTAGAACAAGTGACACCAGTCACACGTCTTCTCCTCAGTAGTAGAGCAAGTGCCACCAGACACACGTCTTCTCCTCAGTAGTAGAGCAAGTGCCATCAGACACACGTCTTCTCCTCAGTAGTAGAGCAAGTAACACCAGACACACCTTTTCTCCTCAGTAGTAGAGCAAGTGACACCAGACACACGTCTTCTCCTCAGTAGTAGAACAAGTAACACCAGACACACGTCTTCTCCTCAGTAGTAGAACAAGTGACACCAGACACACGTCTTCTCTTCAGTAGTAGAGCAAGTGACACCAGACACACGTCTTCTCCTCAGTAGTAGAGCAAGTGACACCAGACACACGTCTTCTCCTCAGTAGTAGAACAAGTAACACCAGACACACGTCTTCTCCTCAGTAGTAGAACAAGTAACACCAGACACACGTCTTCTCCTCAGTAGTAGAGCAAGTAACACCAGACACACGTCTTCTCCTCAGTAGTAGAACAAGTAACACCAGACACACGTCTTCTCCTCAGTAGTAGAGCAAGTAACACCAGACACACGTCTTCTCCTCAGTAGTAGAGCAAGTAACACCAGACACACGTCTTCTCCTCAGTAGTAGAACAAGTAACACCAGACACACGTCTTCTCCTCAGTAGTAGAACAAGTAACACCAGACACACGTCTTCTCCTCAGTAGTAGAACAAGTAACACCAGACACACGTCTTCTCCTCAGTAGTAGAACAAGTGACACCAGACACACGTCTTCTCCTCAGTAGTAGAACAAGTGACACCAGCCACACCTCTTCTCCTCAGTAGTAGAGCAAGTAACACCAGACACACGTCTTCTCCTCAGTAGTAGAACAAGTAACACCAGTCACACGTCTTCTCCTTAGTAGTAGAACAAGTGACACCAGACACACGTCTTCTCCTCAGTAGTAGAGCAAGTAACACCAGACACACGTCTTCTCCTCAGTAGTAGAGCAAGTAACACCAGACACACGTCTTCTCCTCAGTAGTAGAGCAAGTAACACCAGACACACGTCTTCTCCTCAGTAGTAGAGCAAGTGACACCAGACACACGTCTTCTCCTCAGTAGTAGAGCAAGTGACACCAGACACACCTCTTCTCCTCAGTAGTAGAGCAAGTGACACCAGACACACGTCTTCTCCTCAGTAGTAGAGCAAGTGACACCAGACACACCTCTTCTCCTCAGTAGTAGAGCAAGTGACACCAGACACACCTCTTCTCCTCAGTAGTAGAGCAAGTGACACCAGACACACCTCTTCTCCTCAGTAGTAGAGCAAGTGACACCAGACACACCTCTTCTCCTCAGTAGTAGAGCAAGTGACACCAGACACACGTCTTCTCCTCAGTAGTAGAGCAAGTGACACCAGACACACGTCTTCTCCTCAGTAGTAGAGCAAGTGACACCAGACACACGTCTTCTCCTCAGTAGTAGAGCAAGTGACACCAGACACACGTCTTCTCCTCAGTAGTAGAACAAGTAACACCAGACACACGTCTTCTCCTCAGTAGTAGAACAAGTAACACCAGACACACGTCTTCTCCTCAGTAGTAGGGCAAGTAACACCAGACACACGTCTTCTCCTCAGTAGTAGAGCAAGTAACACCAGACACACGTCTTCTCCTCAGTAGTAGAGCAAGTAACACCAGACACACGTCTTCTCCTCAGTAGTAGAGCAAGTAACACCAGACACACGTCTTCTCCTCAGTAGTAGAGCAAGTAACACCAGACACACGTCTTCTCCTCAGTAGTAGAGCAAGTAACACCAAACACACGTCTTCTCCTAGGTACTAGAATAAGTAACACCAGACACACGTCTTCTCCTCAGTAGTAGAACAAGTAACACCACTCACACGTCTTCTCCTCAGTAGTAGAACAAGTAACACCAGACACACGTCTTCTCCTTAGTAGTAGAGGAAGTAACACCAGACACACGTCTTCTCCTCATTAGTAGAACAAGTAACACCAGACATGTCTTCTCCTCAGTAGTAGAACAAGTAACACTAGACACACGTCTTCTCCTCAGTAGTAGAACAAGTAACACCAGACACACGTCTTCTCCTCAGTAGTAGAACAAGTAACGCCAGACACACGTCTTCTCCTCAGTAATAGAGAAAGTAACACCAGACACACGTCTTCTCCTCAGTAGTAGAGCAAGTAACACCAGACATGTCTTCTCCTCAGTAGTAGAACAAGTAACACCAGACACACGTCTTCTCCTCAGTAGTAGAACAAGTAACACCAGACACACATCTTCTCCTCAGTAGTAGAACAAGTAACACCAGACACACGTCTTCTCCTCAGTAGTAGAGCAAGTAACACCAGACACACGTCTTCTCCTCAGTAGGAGAGCAAGTGATACCAGACACACGTCTTGTCCTCAGTAGTAGAACAAGTAACACCAGAAACACGTCTTCTCCTCAGTAGTAGAGCAAGTAACACCAGACACACGTCTTCTCCTCAGTAGTAGAACAAGTAACACCAGACACACGTCTTCTCCTCAGTAGTAGAGCAAGTAACACCAGACACACGTCTTCTCCTCAGTAGTAGAGCAAGCAACACCAGACACACGTCTTCTCCTCAGTAGTAGAACAAGTAACACAAGACACACATCTTCTCCTCAGTAGTAGAACAAGTAACACCAGACACACGTCTTCTCCTCAGTAGTAGAGCAAGTAACACCAGACACACGTCTTCTCCTCAGTAGGAGAGCAAGTGATACCAGACACACGTCTTGTCCTCAGTAGAACAAGTAACACCAGAAACACGTCTTCTCCTCAGTAGTAGAGCAAGTAACACCAGACACACGTCTTCTCCTCAGTAGTAGAAAAAGTAACACCAGACATACGTCTTCTCCTCAGTAGTAGAACAAGTAACACCAGACACACGTCTTCTCCTCAGTAGTAGAACAAGTAACACCAGACACACGTCTTCTCCTCAGTAGTAGAACAAGTAACACCAGACACACGTCTTCTCCTCAGTAGTAGAGCAAGTAACACCAGACACACGTCTTCTCCTCAGTAGTAGAACAAGTAACACCAGACACACGTCTTCTCCTCAGTAGTAGAACAAGTAACACCAGACACACGTCTTCTCCTCAGTAGTAGAGCAAGTAACACCAGACACACGTCTTCTCCTCAGTAGTAGAGCAAGCAACACCAGACACACGTCTTCTCCTCAGTAGTAGAGTAAATATCACCAGACACACGTCTTCTCGTCAGTAGTAGAGAAAGTGACACCAGACACACGTCTTCTCCTCAGTAGTAGAGCAAGTGACACCAGACACACCTCTTCTCCTCAGTAGTAGAGCAAGTAACACCAGACACACGTCTTCTCCCCAGTAGTAGAGCAAGTAACACCAGACACACCTTTTCTCCTCGGTAGTAGAGCAAGTGCCAGCAGACACACGTCTTCTCCTCAGTAATAGAGCAAGTGACACCAGACACACGTCTTCTCCTCAGCAGTATAACAAGTAACACCAGACACACGTCTTCTCCTCAGTAGTAGAACAAGTAACACCAGTCACACGTCTTCTCCTTAGTAGTAGAACAAGTGACACCAGACACACGTCTTCTCCTCAGTAGTAGAGCAAGTAACACCAGACACACGTCTTCTCCTCAGTAGTAGAGCAAGTAACACCAGACACACGTCTTCTCCTCAGTAGTAGAACAAGTAACACCAGACACACGTCTTCTCCTCAGTAGTAGAACAAGTAACACCAGACACACGTCTTCTCCTCAGTAGTAGAGCAAGTAACACCAGACACACGTCTTCTCCTCAGTAGTAGAGCAAGTAACACCAGACACACGTCTTCTCCTCAGTAGTAGAGCAAGTAACACCAGACACACGTCTTCTCCTCAGTAGTAGAGCAAGTAACACCAGACACACGTCTTCTCCTCAGTAGTAGAGCAAGTGACACCAGACACACGTCTTCTCCTCAGTAGTAGAGCAAGTAACACCAGACACACGTCTTCTCCTCAGTAGTAGAGCAAGTGACACCAGACACACGTCTTCTCCTCAGTAGTAGAGCAAGTGACACCAGACACACGTCTTCTCCTCAGTAGTAGAGCAAGTGACACCAGACACACGTCTTCTCCTCAGTAGTAGAGCAAGTGACACCAGACACACGTCTTCTCATCAGTAGTAGAGCAAGCAACACCAGACACACGTCTTCTCCTCAGTAGTAGAACACACGTCAAGTAACACCAGACACACGTCTTCTCCTCAGAAGTAGAGCAAGCCACACCAGACACAAGTCTTCTCCTCAGTAGTAGAGCAAGTGACACCAGACACATGTCTTCTCCTCAGTAGTAGAACAAGTAACACCAGACACACGTCTTCTCCTCAGTAGTAGAGCAAGCAATACCAGACGCACGTCTTCTCCTCAGTATTAGAGCAAGCAACACCAGACACACGTCTTCTCCTCAGTAGTAGTAGAGCAAGTAGACACCAGACACACGTCTTCTCCTCAGTAGTAGAACAAGTGACACCAGACACACGTCTTCTCCTCAGAACAAGTAACACCAGACACACGTCTTGTCCTCAGTAGAAGAGCAAGTAACACCAGACACACTTCTTCTCCTCAGTAGTAGAGCAAGTAACACCAGACACACGTCTTCTCCTCAGTAAGCAATAGAGCAAGTAACACCAGACACACGTCTTCTCCTCAGTAGTAAAACAAGTAACACCAGACACACGTCTTCTCCTCAGTAGTAGAGCAAGTAACACCAGACACACGTCTTCTCCTCAGTAGTAGAGCAAGTAACACCAGACACACGTCTTCTCCTCAGTAGTAGAACAAGTAACACCAGACACACGTCTTCTCCTCAGTAGTAGAACAAGTAACACCAGACACACGTCTTCTCCTCAGTAGTAGAACAAGTAACTCCAGACACACGTCTTCTCCTCAGTAGTAGAACAAGTAACACCAGACACACGTCTTCTCCTCAGTAGTAGAGCAAGTAACACCAGACACACGTCTTCTCCTCAGTAGTAGAACAAGTAACACCAGACACACGTCTTCTCCTCAGTAGTAGAACAAGTAACACCAGACACACGTCTTCTCCTCAGTAGTAGAGCAAGTAACACCAGACACACGTCTTCTCCTCAGTAGTAGAGCAAGCAACACCAGACACACGTCTTCTCCTCAGTAGTAGAGTAAATATCACCAGACACACGTCTTCTCCTCAGTAGTAGAGCAAGTGACACCAGACACACGTCTTCTCCTCAGTAGTAGAGCAAGTAACACCAGACACACGTCTTCTCCTCAGTAGTAGAACAAGTAACACCAGACACACGTCTTCTCCTCAGTAGTAGAACAAGTAACACCAGACACACGTCTTCTCCTCAGTAGTAGAGCAAGTGACACCAGACACACGTCTTCTCCTCAGTAGTAGAGCAAGTAACACCAGACACACGTCTTCTCCTCAGTAGTAGAGCAAGTGACACCAGACACACGTCTTCTCCTCAGTAGTAGAACAAGTAACACCAGACACACGTCTTCTCCTCAGTAGTAGAACAAGTAACACCAGACACACGTCTTCTCCTCAGTAGTAGAGCAAGTGACACGAGACACACGTCTTCTCCTCAGTAGTAGAGCAAGTAACACCAGACATGTCTTCTCCTCAGTAGTAGAACAAGTAACACCAGACACACGTCTTCTCCTCAGTAGTAGAACAAGTAACACAAGACACACGTCTTCTCCTCAGTAGTAGAGAAAGTAAAACCAGACACACGTCTTCTCCTCAGTAGTAGAACAAGTAACACCAGACACACGTCTTCTCAGTAGTAGAACAAGTAACAGCAGACACACGTCTTCTCCTCAGCAGTAGAGCAAGTAACACCAGACACACGACTTCTCCTCAGTAGTAGAACAAGTGATACCAGACACACGTCTTCTCCTCAGTAGTAGAACAAGTGACACCAGACACACGTCTTCTCCTCAGTAGTAGAGCAAGTAACACCAGACACACGTCTTCTCCTCAGTAGTAGAACAAGTAACACCAGACACGTCTTCTCCTCAGTAGTAGAACAAGTGACACCAGACACACGTCTTCTCCTCAGTAGTAGAGCAAGTAACACCAGACACACGTCTTCTCCTCAGTAGTAGAGCAAGTAACACCAGACACACGTCTTCTCCTCAGTAGTAGAGCAAGTAACACCAGACACACGTCTTCTCCTCAGTAGTAGAGCAAGTAACACCAGACACACGTCTTCTCCTCAGTAGTAGAGCAAGTAACACCAGACACACGTCTTCTCCTCAGTAGTAGAGCAAGTAACACCAGACACACGTCTTCTCCTCAGTAGTAGAGCAAGTAACACCAGACACACGTCTTCTCCTCAGTAGTAGAACAAGTAACACCAGACACACGTCTTCTCCTCAGTAGTAGAACAAGTGACACCAGACACACGTCTTCTCCTCAGTAGTAGAGCAAGTGACACCAGACACACGTCTTCTCCTCAGTAGTAGAACAAGTAACACCAGACACACGTCTTCTCCTCAGTAGTAGAGCAAGCAACACCAGACACTCGTCTTCTCCTCAGCAGTAGAGCAAGTGACACCAGACACAAGTCTTCTCCTCAGTAGTAGAGCAAGTGACACCAGACACATGTCTTCTCCTCAGTAGTAGAACAAGTAACACCAGACACACGTCTTCTCCTCAGTAGTAGAGCAAGCAATACCAGACGCACGTCTTCTCCTCAGTATTAGAGCAAGCAACACCAGACACACGTCTTCTCCTCAGAAGTAGAGCAAGTGACACAAGACACACGTCTTCTCCTCAGTAGTAGAGCAAGTAACACCAGACACACGTCTTCTCCTCAGTAGTAGAACAAGTGACACCAGACACACGTCTTCTCCTCTGTAGTAGAACAAGTAACACCAGACACACGTCTTCTCCTCAGTAGTAGAGCAAGTGACACAAGACACACGTCTTCTCCTCAGTAATAGAGCAAGTAACACCAGACACACGTCTTCTCCTCATTAGGAGAGCAAGTGATACCAGACACACGTCTTCTCCTCAGCAATAGAGCAAGTAACACCAGACGCACGTCTTCTCCTCAGTAGTAGAACAAGCAACACCTGACACACGTCTTCTCCTCAGTAGTAGAACAAGTAACACCAGGCACACGTCTTCTCCTCAGTAGTAGAGCAAGTAACACCAGACACACGTCTTCTCCTCAGTAGTAGAAAAAGTAACACCAGACACACGTCTTCTCCTCAGTAGTAGAACAAGTAACACCAGACACACGTCTTCTCCTCAGTAGTAGAACAAGTAACTCCAGACACACGTCTTCTCCTCAGTAGTAGAACAAGTAACACCAGACACACGTCTTCTCCTCAGTAGTAGAGCAAGTAACACCAGACACACGTCTTCTCCTCAGTAGTAGAACAAGTAACACCAGACACACGTCTTCTCCTCAGTAGTAGAACAAGTAACACCAGACACACGTCTTCTCCTCAGTAGTAGAGCAAGTAACACCAGACACACGTCTTCTCCTCAGTAGTAGAGCAAGCAACACCAGACACACGTCTTCTCCTCAGTAGTAGAGCAAGTATCACCAGACACACGTCTTCTCCTCAGTAGTAGAGCAAGTGACACCAGACACACGTCTTCTCCTCAGTAGTTGAGCAAGTAACACCAGACACACGTCTTCTCCTCAGTAGTAGAGCAAGTGACACCAGACACACGTTTTGTCCTCAGTAGTAGAACAAGTAACACCAGACACACGTCTTCTCCTCAGTAGTAGAACAAGTGACACCAGACACACGTCTTCTCCTCAGTAGTAGAGCAAGTGACACCAGACACACGTCTTCTCCTCAGTAGTAGAAAAAGTAACACCAGACACACGTCTTCTCCTCAGTAGTAGAACAAGTAACACCAGACACACGTCTTCTCCTCAGTAGTAGAGCAAGTAACACCAGACATGTCTTCTCCTCAGTAGTAGAACAAGTAACACCAGACACACGTCTTCTCCTCAGTAGTAGAACAAGTAACACCAGACACACGTCTTCTCCTCAGTAGTAGAACAAGTAACACCAGACACACGTCTTCTCCTCAGTAGTAGAACAAGCAACACCAGACACACGTCTTCTCCTCAGTAGTAGAACAAGTAACACCAGACACACGTCTTCTCCTCAGTAGTAGAGCAAGTAACACCAGACACACGTCTTCTCCTCAGTAGTAGAGCAAGCAACACCAGACACTCGTCTTCTCCTCAGTAGTAGAGCAAGTGACACCAGACACAAGTCTTCTCCTCAGTAGTAGAGCAAGTGACACCAGACACATGTCTTCTCCTCAGTAGTAGAGCAAGCAATACCAGACGCACGTCTTCTCCTCAATAGTAGAGCAAGCAACACCAGATACACGTCTTCTCCTCAGTAGTAGAGCAAGTGACACCAGACACACGTCTTCTCCTCAGTAGTAGAACAAGCAACACATGACACACGTCTTCTCCTCAGTAGTAGAGAAAGTGACACCAGACACACGTCTTCTCCTAAGTAGTAGAGCAAGTGACACCAGACACACGTCTTCTCCTCTGTAGTAGAACAAGTAACACCAGACACACGTCTTCTCCTCAGTAGTAGAGCAAGTGACACAAGACACACGTCTTCTCCTCAGTAATAGAGCAAGTAACACCAGACACACGTCTTCTCCTCAGTAGGAGAGCAAGTGATACCAGACACACGTCTTCTCCTCAGTAATAGAGCAAGTAACACCAGACGCACGTCTTCTCCTCAGTTGTAGAACAAGCAACACCTGACACACGTCTTCTCCTCAGTAGTAGAACAAGTAACACCAGACACACGTCTTCTCCTCAGTAGTAGAGCAAGTAACACCAGACACACGTCTTCTCCTCGGTAGTAGAAAAGTAACACCAGACACGTCTTCTCCTCAGTAGTAGAACAAGTAACACCAGACACACGTCTTCTCCTCAGTAGTAGAACAAGTAACTCCAGACACACGTCTTCTCCTCAGTAGTAGAACAAGTATCACCAGACACACGTCTTCTCCTCAGTAGTAAAGCAACTAACACCAGACACACGTCTTCTCATCAGTAGTAGAACAAGTAACACCAGACACACGTCTTCTCCTCAGTAGTAGAGCAAGTAACACCAGACACACGTCTTCTCCTCGGTAGTAGAAAAGTAACACCAGACACACGTCTTCTCCTCAGTAGTAGAACAAGTAACACCAGACACACGTCTTCTCCTCAGTAGTAGAACAAGTAACTCCAGACACACGTCTTCTCCTCAGTAGTAGAACAAGTATCACCAGACACACGTCTTCTCCTCAGTAGTAGAGCAAGTAACACCAGACACACGTCTTCTCCTCAGTAGTAGAACAAGTAACTCCAGACACACGTCTTCTCCTCAGTAGTAGAACAAGTAACACCAGACACACGTCTTCTCCTCAGTAGTAGAGCAAGTAACACCAGACACACGTCTTTTCCTCAGTAGTAGAGCAAGCAACACCAGACACACGTCTTCTCCTCAGTAGTAGAGCAAGTATCACCAGACACACGTCTTCTCCTCTGTAGTAGAGCAAGTGACACCAGACACACGTCTTCTCCTCAGTAGTTGAGCAAGTAACACCAGACACACGTCTTCTCCTCAGTAGTAGAGCAAGTGACACCAGACACACGTCTTGTCCTCAGTAGTAGAACAAGTAACACCAGACACACGTCTTCTCCTCAGTAGTAGAAAAAGTAACACCAGACACACGTCTTCTCCTCAGTAGTAGAACAAGTAACACCAGACACACGTCTTCTCCTCAGTAGTAGAACAAGTAACACCAGACACACGTCTTCTCCTCAGTAGTAGAGCAAGTGACACCAGACACACGTCTTCTCCTCAGTAGTTGAGCAAGTAACACCAGACACACGTCTTCTCCTCAGTAGTAGAGCAAGTGACACCAGACACACGTCTTGTTCTCAGTAGTAGAACAAGTAACACCAGACACACGTCTTCTCCTCAGTAGTAGAACAAGTAACACCAGACACACGTCTTCTCCTCAGTAGTAGAACAAGTAACACCAGACACACGTCTTCTCCTCAGTAGTAGAACAAGTAACACCAGACACACGTCTTCTCCTCAGTAGTAGAACAAGTAACACCAGACACACGTCTTCTCCTCAGTAGTAGAACAAGTAACACCAGACACACGTCTTCTCCTCAGTAGTAGAACAAGTAACACCAGACACACGTCTTCTCCTCAGTAGTAGAACAAGTAACACCAGACACACGTCTTCTCCTCAGTAGTAGAGCAAGTAACACCAGACACACGTCTTTTCCTCAGTAGTAGAGCAAGCAACACCAGACACACGTCTTCTCCTCAGTAGTAGAGCAAGTATCACCAGACACACGTCTTCTCCTCTGTAGTAGAGCAAGTGACACCAGACACACGTCTTCTCCTCAGTAGTTGAGCAAGTAACACCAGACACACGTCTTCTCCTCAGTAGTAGAGCAAGTGACACCAGACACACGTCTTGTTCTCAGTAGTAGAACAAGTAACACCAGACACACGTCTTCTCCTCAGTAGTAGAACAAGTAACACCAGACACACGTCTTCTCCTCAGTAGTAGAACAAGTAACACCAGACACACGTCTTCTCCTCAGTAGTAGAACAAGTAACACCAGACACACGTCTTCTCCTCAGTAGTAGAGCAAGTGACACCAGACACACGTCTTCTCCTCAGTAGTTGAGCAAGTAACACCAGACACACGTCTTCTCCTCAGTAGTAGAGCAAGTGACACCAGACACACGTCTTGTTCTCAGTAGTAGAACAAGTAACACCAGACACACGTCTTCTCCTCAGTAGTAGAACAAGTAACACCAGACACACGTCTTCTCCTCAGTAGTAGAACAAGTAACACCAGACACACGTCTTCTCCTCAGTAGTAGAACAAGTAACACCAGACACACGTCTTCTCCTCAGTAGTAGAACAAGTAACACCAGACACACGTCTTCTCCTCAGTAGTAGAACAAGTAACACCAGACACACGTCTTCTCCTCAGTAGTAGAACAAGTAACACCAGACACGCACATTTCCACCACCGTTGTTGTACAAGTGGGTTCTAAAGACAACTTTACATTATCATCGTAGTTCAGATCAACACCAGTTACAACTTTCCTCCTTCATAACACAATAATTATATATGTAGTATACACGTCATATTAAATAATTATACCATCACCAAAAATGAAACTCGCTGAACATTCAAATATTTTTCAATAATCATATTAATTCTGTTTTAAATGCATTTTAGGAATTCTTAAAAAATATCGAATGTAGTTCATTACTTTCTACTTTTGATTCATTTGATATTATAAATATACTCCAGATATAATAAAAAATTACCATTGTCATTTCAGTGCGTTTACTAATGAAAATATTAGTTATTAATTAAATTGTCAGGAGAATTATGTCACTAGGATGCTATGTTTAATAAATTTAAGTTAAGAAACTATCTGCTGAATTTTGTGAATTGTTTTGAAAATTTTATTAATAAAGAATATTTCCGTCAAATTTATATTTGTTATCTGTCCTTTTGGAACAAGAAACCTTTTACAATACTTAGGTTATACCAACATTTTTTTGTTCCATCAATGTGTCACCGCCTCAGTTTAAATACAGTGCATCAACTTATTTATTATAATTGTAATTTTAAATATTTAAGAAGCACTTTGTAAATAAAAATAAAATGTGAACAAAGAGTGATGATCTATGTGAACCTTTGGTTCAGTAACAATAGTTGACATTACTGGTTCTTGGCGTCTTATAAGATATTCTTTCTAGCTCATTCAACTTATTTTACACCATTAATCTGAAGAATGTTAAAGACACTTCAGTACACACTTACGACATTTTACTTATGAGTTCTTTTTAAGTTGTGACTTGTTTCAGAGACTCTCAACAAAGTGCCAAGCTCAGAGATCTTCCCTTATATAATGGTCAACGTTCTTGTTCACGACTCTTTAACCTTCTCTGATTTGTATACCTGGAGAGTATTTCGGGGGTCAACGCCCTCATGACCCGGTCTGTGACCAGGCCTCATGGTGGATTAGGACCTGATCAACCAGGCTTTCACTGTTGGCCGCATGCAACCTGACGTACGAGCCACAGCCCGGCTGGTCAGGTACTGGCTTTATATGCTTGTCCAGTGCCTTCTTGAAGACCGCCAGGGGTCTATTGGTAATCCCTCTTATGTATGTTGGGAGGCAGTTGAACAGTCCTGAGCCTCTGACACTTATTTTCTTGTCTCATCACCACAATCTCCACCATCACGATCAACACCATCACCTGCATCATCACCATCAACACTATCGCACCTTCAATACCAACACCATAAAAATCACCATCACCACAATCCCCATCAACAATACCATCACTACCTTCACAACCATCATCAATATCATCAACACCATCGCTACCATCAACACAATCACCACCATCAACCCCATCACTACCACCTCCATCAACATCACCATCATCAACACAATATACACCATCAACATCTTCACCATCACCATCATCAACACCACCAATATGAACACCAATACCACAGTCACCAACATCAACACCATCAACACCACTTCCATCAACATCAACACAACACTATAAACACTATCACCACTATCACCACCATCAACACCATCACCACCATCAACACAATCACCACCATCACCACCATCAACATCGTCACCATCATCAACACCATCACCACCATCAACACCAACACCACCATCACCACCAACACCACCATCAACACTATCACCATCCTCAATACTTATCACCAGAACCATCAACACCATAAACACCATCAACACCATCACCACCATCAACACCACCATCAACACCATCAACACTATCACCACCATCAACACAATCACCATCGTCAACACTGTCACCACCATCAACACTAACACCACCATCAACACTGTCACCACCATCACCATCACCACCATCAACACCACCAATAACACCAACACCACCATCACCATCATCACCTACACCACCATCAACACCAACACCACCATCAACACCATCATCATCATCACCACCATCACTACCATCACCACCATCAACACCATCACCACCATCACCACCTATACCACCATCACCACAATCATCACCATCACCATCACCACCGTCAACACCATCACCACCATCAACACCATCTCCCCCTATACCATCACCACCATCAACACCATCACCACCATTAACACCATGAACACCATCACCACCTATACCACCATCACCGCCATCACCACCATCACCATCATCAACACCATCACCACCATCAACACCCTCACCTCCTTCAACACCATCACCACTTTCAACACTGTCACTATCACCATCATCAACACCATCACCACCATCACCACCATCAACACCATCCCCACCATCAACACCATCCCCACCATCCCCACCATCAACACCATCCCCACCATCCCCACCATCAACACTGTTGAGAAATAGCATTACCAGTTAAGTTTAAAGAGTTTGTACTTAACTTAGAAAGACAACTCATCGCCTGCACAGTCGCCCCTGCAGACGAGGTCTTGAGAAGCTGTCGAAGTCATCTCTCAACGGGCTGTAAAGATTTATAATTTGTAAGATTATAAATTACCCCTAGGGGGTGTTATGTCAGCATATTTCATTCACTGAGGGCTGACAAATTACATACTTGTTTGAACTCAAAAGTCCGCACCTTACTGCCGACTATAGGTTGATTACAAACTCCTTGCGACTCAAGAACTGCGCAGTTCCCCGTACTACAAAGTATTTCTTCTCCTATGCCAAATCAAAATCGAGAACAACATCCAGTATTGGGCCCCTACTTAAACAAGATGGGTCCTACACAGATGACAGCAAGGAAATGAGTGAGCTACTCAAGTCCCAATATGACTCAGTTTTTAGCAAGCCGCTAACCAGACTGAGAGTCGAAGATCAAAATGAATTTTTTATGAGAGAGCCACAAAATTTGATTAACACAAGCCTATCCGAAGTTATCCTGACGCCAAATGACTTCGAACAGGCGATAAATGACATGCCCATGCACTCTGCCCCAGGGCCAGACTCATGGAACTCTGTGTTCATCAAGAACTGCAAGAAGCCCCTATCACGAGCCTTTTCCATCCTATGGAGAGGGAGCATGGACACGGGGGTCGTCCCACAGTTACTAAAAACAACAGACATAGCCCCACTCCATAAAGGGGGCAGTAAAGCAACAGCAAAGAACTACAGACCAATAGCACTAACATCCCATATCATAAAAATCTTTGAAAGGGTCCTAAGAAGCAAGATCACCACCCATCTAGAAACCCATCAGTTACACAACCCAGGGCAACATGGGTTTAGAACAGGTCGCTCCTGTCTGTCTCAACTATTGGATCACTACGACAAGGTCCTAAATGCACTAGAAGACAAAAAGAATGCAGATGTAATATATACAGACTTTGCAAAAGCCTTCGACAAGTGTGACCATGGCGTAATAGCGCACAAAATGCGTGCTAAAGGAATAACAGGAAAAGTCGGTCGATGGATCTATAATTTCCTCACTAACAGAACACAGAGAGTAGTCGTCAACAGAGTAAAGTCCGAGGCAGCTACGGTGAAAAGCTCTGTTCCACAAGGCACAGTACTCGCTCCCATCTTGTTCCTCATCCTCATATCCGACATAGACAAGGATGTCAGCCACAGCACCGTGTCTTCCTTTGCAGATGACACCCGAATCTGCATGACAGTGTCTTCCATTGCAGACACTGCAAAGCTCCAGGCGGACATCAACCAAATCTTTCAGTGGGCTCCAGAAAACAATATGAAGTTCAACGATGAGAAATTTCAATTACTCAGATATGGTAAACATGAGGAAATTAAATCTTCATCAGAGTACAAAACAAATTCTGGCCACAAAATAGAGCGAAACACCAACGTCAAAGACCTGGGAGTGATCATGTCGGAGGATCTCACCTTCAAGGACCATAACATTGTATCAATCGCATCTGCTAGAAAAATGACAGGATGGATAATGAGAACCTTCAAAACTAGGGAGGCCAAGCCCATGATGACACTCTTCAGGTCACTTGTTCTATCTAGGCTGGAATATTGCTGCACACTAACAGCACCTTTCAAGGCAGGTGAAATTGCCGACCTAGAAAATGTACAGAGAACTTTCACGGCGCGCATAACGGAGATAAAACACCTCAATTATTGGGAGCGCTTGAGGTTCCTAAACCTGTATTCCCTGGAACGCAGGAGGGAGAGATACATGATTATATACACCTGGAAAATCCTAGAGGGACTAGTACCGAACTTGCACACGAAAATCACTCACTACGAAAGCAAAAGACTTGGCAGACGATGCAACACCCCCCCAATGAAAAGCAGGGGTGTCACTAGCACGTTAAGAGACCATACAATAAGTGTCAGGGGCCCGAGACTGTTCAACTGCCTCCCAGCACACATAAGGGGGATTACCAACAGACCCCTGGCAGTCTTCAAGCTGGCACTGGACAATCACCTAAAGTCAGTTCCTGATCAGCCGGGCTGTGGCTCGTACGTTGGTTTGCGTGCAGCCAGCAGCAACAGCCTGGTTGATCAGACTCTGATCCACCAGGAGGCCTGGTCACAGACCGGGCCGCGGGGGCGTTGACCCCCGGAATTCTCTCCAGGTAAACTCCAGGTAAACAAGAAATTCGTAACCTACCTTGCTCTTGTAGCGTGAGCTATGGTGTTCTTCACACCTTCGACAGATATCGGTGACTTGATGGAAGCTGAAGTGTCCTTGGATGTCCACGTCTTCCATAGTCTAGGAATACGCACACTGGTACACTATGTTCCACAAGATTTGTCTTTATTGTTCACAATCTTATCACTTAAGAAGCTGATCACACTTCTCTTAAGTGTTTATTGTGTTTTATGAGATACTTTGTTCACACTAACGCACAGATCGTTCTTTGTTGGTTATCCTGGCGTCAGTGTCACTCTCAGTAGAGTCAAAAGTAATCTGAAGACGCCACAGCACCCCACGCCGTCACTCCCCTGCACAAAAAAAGCTGACATAGTACTTTTGCTTCCTTGCCACTTCCTCGATGAAGCAAAGCAGAATGTTTGATTCTTGCTGTCTTAAGCATAGACAACAATGTCCACTATCTTTACCATGGTAATAAAGTGGGAGCAGGATTTTCCTTAATTGTCCTGCTAAAGTAAGAGATGTACTGTCTCTTATTAAAATACACTCTGCAACACTGTACAGCAAGGAGCAACGGTCGCTTGACCACGTCGCATACTCGTACGGCATCTGTGATCAATTACTCACTGTAGCAGTAAACAAGACGCTTGTCCCTTCCGAGAGGGCTGGGCCTCTCAAGGCTGAAAGGGCTGAAAGGGGCTGAAGGGGGCTGATACCCCCCTCCTGGAGAAAATTTCTCCACAAACACCATCACCACTCTGAGCACTGTCACCACCATCAGCACCATCACCACCATCACCACCATCAACACCATCACCATCAACACCATCACCCCCTATACCATCACCACCATCAACCTCCCCCCCTTTCTCCCCCCCCCCGAAAGGTGACGTGTGGGGCTCCGGCCAAACAGTAATCACTCGACTCACAGCTCCCAGCACTACTGTAAGTAAAAGCCTGTTCCTGTTCTAGTGGACTTATTGGTTGAAAGCTTCACTTTTGACCAATAATGAACTTAGTCCTTTCAGCCTTGATCTCCATGTTAGATGTTTTAATAATCACCACGTCTTTTAGGTATTGTACTTATCATGGAGAGTGATTTCTTAAGCAGTGGGTAACCTGTCTCTCTTTCCAGCTTGGAATGACAGATCGGGTCACCTGCCAACCAACGAAAAGTGTTGAAGGAGAAGGACTTTTGCGAAAGTCTGGAGACGTCACTTTTTTGATCTACCTACCTGATTAACTGTAGGTGACATCAGACAACAACCCCTCATCTTTGTAGTGGGAAAGAACCTGCTTTCCTGTCATCTGGACTGACTATTCAAGGCTATAGACTCTGTGAAGAACTAGCCGTTGGGTTGTCACCAACACCTGTGATCCCCCCACATCATAAGCAACGGCTACAATTTCTACAAGACGGTGTCAGCCTCCACCAGACACCCCAACATAACTGTACATATTAGCGTTGAATTCAAATGTCATTTTTTCATTTCATTTTTCATTTTTCTTTCAAATAGGATACACCTTCATGTTTTACTATTTTATCTTTGCATTAATAAATAATAAAGTGTTTATCTTTGTGAATTATTATTTCTTTTTGTATTCATTAATTTTCAAGATGAGGAGCCAGCCTTGGTAATACTGGCTGATGTTGTTACAGGGATGAGTAAGCCTTCTCAGGCATGCTTACACTACAGTTATAAAATTGCAACCCGTAGGATCAAATAAAGCCGGGGAATAGGAGGAATGGGAAGGAGAGAACAGGTCAAAATCCTTGGAACAAGGAACCTCCCTTCACGTGAGGCAAACCTCATAGATAATGAAAATGTGAAATGTTATTAGAAGTCGTTGACCATGTTTGTGGAGATCAAGATGGACGCTCACTACCGACACTGAGTCAACACAAGTGTGTGCTCACCACCGACACTGTCAACACAAGTGTGCGTTCACCACCGACACTCTCAACACAAGTGTGTGCTCACCACCGACACTGTCAACAAAAGTGTGTGCTCACCACCGACACTGTCAACACAAGTGTGTGCTCACCACCGACACTGTCAACAAAAGTGTGTGCTCACCACCGACACTGTCAACACAAGTGTGTGCTCACCACCGACACTGTCAACACAAGTGTGTGCTCACCACCGACACTGTGTCAACACAAGTGTGTGCTCACCACCGACACTGTGTCAACACAAGTGTGTGCTCACCACCGACACTGTGTCAACTCACCACTGACACTGTGTGTGCTCACCACCGACACTGTGTCAACACAAGTGTGTGCTCACCACCGACACTGTGTCAACACAAGTGTGTGCTCACCACCGACACTGTGTCAACACAAGTGTGTGCTCACCACCGACACTGTGTCAACACAAGTGTGTGCTCACCACCGACACTGTGTCAACACAAGTGTGTGCTCACCACCGACACTGTGTCAACACAAGTGTGTGCTCACCACCGACACTGTGTCAACACAAGTGTGTGCTCACCACCGACACTGTCAACACAAGTGTGTGCTCACCACCGACACTGTCAACACAAGTGTGTGCTCACCACCGACACTGTCAACACAAGTGTGTGCTCACCACCGACACTGGCAACACAAGTGTGTGCTCACCACCGACACTGGCAACACAAGTGTGTGCTCACCACCGACACTGTCAACAAAAGTGTGTGCTCACCACCGACACTGTCAACAAAAGTGTGTGCTCACCACCGACACTGTCAACACAAGTGTGTGCTCACCACCGACACTGTCAACACAAGTGTGTGCTCACCACCGACACTGTGTCAACACAAGTGTGTGCTCACCACCGACACTGTCAACAAAAGTGTGTGCTCACCACCGACACTGTCAACACAAGTGTGTGCTCACCACCGACACAGTGTCAACACAAGTGTGTGCTCACCACCGACACAGTGTCAACAAAAGTGTGTGCTCACCACCGACACAGTGTCAACACAAGTGTGTGATCACCACCGACACAGTGTCAACACAAGTGTGTGCTCACCACCGACACTGTGTCAACACAAGTGTGTGCTCACCACCGACACTGTGTCAACACAAGTGTGTGCTCACCACCGACACTGTGTCAACACAAGTGTGTGCTTACCACAGACACTGTCAACAAATGTGTGTGCTTACCACAGACACTGTCAACAAAAGTGTGTGCTCACCACCGACACTGTCAACAAAAGTGTGTGCTCACCACCGACACTGTGTCAACACAAGTGTGTGCTCACCACCGACACTGTACTCACCTAGTTGTACTCGCTTAGTTGAGGTTGCAGGGGTAGAGTCCTAGCTCCTGGCCCCACCTCTTCACTGGTCGCTACTAGGTCACCCTTTTTGAACCGTGAGCTTTATCATACCTCTGCTTAAAGCTCTGTATGGATCTTGCCTCCTCTCCATCGTTTCCCAAACTATTCCACTTCCTTACTACTCTGTGACTGAAGAAATACTTCCTAACATCCCTGTGACTCATCTGTGTCTTCAACTTCCAACTGTGTCCCTTTGTTGCTGTTTCCCATCTCTGGAACATTCTCTCTTTGTCCACCTTGTCAATTCCTCTCAGTATTTTGTATGTCGTTATCATGTCCCCCCTATCTCTCCTGTCCTCCAGTGTCGTTAGGTCAATTTCTCTTAATCTCTCCTCGTAGGACATACCCCTTAGCTCTGGGACTAGTCTTGTTGCAAACCTTTGCACTTTCTCTAGTTTCTTTACTTGCTTGGCTAGGTGTGGGTTCTAAACTGGTGCCTCATACTCCAATATGGGCCTAACGTACATGGTGTACAGGATCCTGAACGATTCCTTTTTAAGATGTCGGGATGCTGTTCTGAGGTTTGCTAGGCGCCCATATGCTGCAACATATATTTGGTTGATATGCGCTTCAGGAGATGTGCCTGGTGTTATACTCACCCCAAGATCTTTTTCCTTGAGGGAGGTTTGTAGTCTCTGGCCCCCCTAGACTGTACTCTGTTTTCTTCTTTGCCCTTCCCCAATCTTCATGACTTTGCACTTGGTGGGGTTGAACTCCAGGAGCCAGTTGCTGGACCAGGTCTGCAGCCTGTCCAGATCCCTTTGTAGTTCTGCCTGGTCTTCAATTGAATGAATTCTTCTCATCAACTTCACGTCATCTGCAAACAGGGGCACTTCTGAGTCTATTCCTTCTGTCACGTCGTTCATAAATACCAGAAACAGCACTGGTCTTAGGACTGACCCCTGTGGGTCCCCGCTGGTCACAGGTGCCCACTCTGACACCTCACCACGTACCATGAGTCGCTGCTGTCCTGACAAGTATTTCCTGATCCCTTGTAGTGCCTTCCCTGTTATCCCTGCTTGGTCCTCCAGTTTTTGCACTAATCTCTTGTGTGGAACTGTGTCAAACTCCTTCTTGCAGTCCAAGAAAATGCAGTCCACCCACCCCTCTCTCTCTCTTGTCTTACTGCTGTCACCCTGTCATAGAACTCCAGTAGGTTTGTGACACAGGATTTCCCGTCCCTGAAACCATGTTGGCTGCTGTTGATGAGATCATTTCTTTCTAGGTGTTCCACCACTCTTCTTCTGATAATCTTCTCCATGACTTTGCATACTATACATGTCAGTGACACTGATCTATAGTTTAGTGCTTCATGTCTGTCTCCTTTTTTAAAGACTGGGACTTCATTTGCTGTCTTCCATGTCTCAGACAATCTCCCTGTTTCGATAGATGCATTGAATATTGTTGTTAGGGGTACACATTGCGCCTCTTCTCCCTCTATCAGGACCCATGGAGAGATGTTATCTATCCCCATTGCTTTTGAGGTATCTAGCTCACTCAGAAGCCTTTTCACTTCTTCCTTGGTTGTGTGTACTGTGCCCAGCACTTGGTGGTGTACCCCATCTCTCCGTGTCAACACAAGTCTGTGCTCACCACCGACACTGTGTCAACACAAGTGTGTTCACCACCAACACTGTGTCAACACAAGTGTGTGCTCACGACCAACACTGTGTCAACACAAGTGTGTGCTCACCACCAACACTGTGTCAACACAAGTGTGTGCTCACCACCAACACTGTGTCAACACAAGTGTGTGCTCACCATGGACAGTGTCAACACAAGTGTGTGCACGCCCAACACACTCTCCCAAGCTCAAAGAATTATTGACTTAATGTCAGTGAGTAGTAAGTCAAGCTAAACTGCTCGTTACCATCAATAGTTCACCTTCCTTACACACAAATATATTAAGACGACAAAGTATACTTAATAAATGATTATAAGAAAACATAATTATTCTAACATACCTGGACTCATAATGAAACTAGGTATGTTAGACCAGGCCTAATAATGAGACTAATAATAATAATAATAATAATAATAATAATAATAATAATAATAATAATAATAAGAAGAAGAAGAAGAAGAAGAAGAAGAAGAAGAAGAAGAAGAAGAATTATTATAATTAAAAAGAAGTACTAAGCCAAAAGGGCTATACAGCAAAAGAAGAACATGAAGAAGAAGATGGAGAAGAAGATGAAGAAGAAGATGGAGAAAAAGATGAAGAAGAAAAATAGCAGAAACAACAAAAATAATCATCACAAAATATATTCATAACTATACTAAATATTTAAGCTGATTACCATTAATTAGTTATCACTAAAGATAAAATACTTATAAGAATGATAATAATTACTTAAGATATGAGAAGAAAATATCAGAGAAACATTGAAGTGACATGAGAAACTTAGAAATTGGTCCTGTATACCTGAGCAGTGTAATACATCATGTATACCTGAGCAGTGTAATACATCATGTATACCTGAGCAGTGTAATACATCATCATGTATACCTGAGCAGTGTAATACATCATGTATACCTGAGCAGTGTAATACATCATGTATACCTGAGCAGTGTAATACATCATGTATACCTGAGCAGTGTAATACATCATGTATACCTGAGCAGTGTAATACATCATGTATACCTGAGCAGTGTAATACATCATGTATACCTGAGCAGTGTAATACATCATGTATACCTGAGCAGTGTAATACATCATGTATACCTGAGCAGTGTAATACATCATGTATACCTGAGCAGTGTAATACATCATGTATACCTGAGCAGTGTAATACATCATGTATACCTGAGCAGTGTAATACATCATGTATACCTGAGCAGTGTAATACATCATGTATACCTGAGCAGTGTAATACATCATGTATACCTGAGCAGTGTAATACATCATGTATACCTGAGCAGTGTAATACATCATGTATACCTGAGCAGTGTAATACATCATGTATACCTGAGCAGTGTAATACATCATGTATACCTGAGCAGTGTAATACATCATGTATACCTGAGCAGTGTAATACATCATGTATACCTGAGCAGTGTAATACATCATGTATACCTGAGCAGTGTAATACATCATGTATACCTGAGCAGTGTAATACATCATGTATACCTGAGCAGTGTAATACATCATGTATACCTGAGCAGTGTAATACATCATGTATACCTGAGCAGTGTAATACATCATGTATACCTGAGCAGTGTAATACATCATGTATACCTGAGCAGTGTAATACATCATGTATACCTGAGCAGTGTAATACATCATGTATACCTGAGCAGTGTAATACATCATGTATACCTGAGCAGTGTAATACACCATGTATACCTGAACAGTGTAATACATCATGTATACCTGAGCAGTGTAATACATCATGTATACCTGAGCAGTGTAATACATCATGTATACCTGAGCAGTGTAATACATCATGTATACCTGAGCAGTGTAATACATCATGTATACCTGAGCAGTGTAATACATCATGTATACCTGAGCAGTGTAATACATCATGTATACCTGAGCAGTGTAATGCATCATGTATTCCTGAGCAGTGTAATACATCATGTATACCTGAGCAGTGTAATACATCATGTATACCTGAGCAGTGTAATACATCATGTATACCTGAGCAGTGTAATACATCATGTATACCTGAGCCGTGTAATACATCATGTATACCTGAGCAGTGTAATACATCATGTATACCTGAGCAGTGTAATACATCATGTATACCTGAGCAGTGTAATACATCATGTATACCTGAGCAGTGTAATACATCATGTATACCTGAGCAGTGTAATACATCATGTATACCTGAGCAGTGTAATACACCAGCATGTATACCTGAGCAGTGTAATACATCATGTATACCTGAGCAGTGTAATACATCATGTATACCTGAGCAGTGTAATACATCATGTATACCTGAGCAGTGTAATACATCATGTATACCTGAGCAGTGTAATACATCATGTATACCTGAGCAGTGTAATACATCATGTATACCTGAGCAGTGTAATACATCATGTATACCTGAGCAGTGTAATACATCAGCATGTATACCTGAGCAGTGTAATACATCATGTATACCTGAGCAGTGTAATACATCAGCATGTATACCTGAGCAGTGTAATACATCATGTATACCTGAGCAGTGTAATACATCATGTATAGCTGAGCAGTGTAATACATCATGTATACCTGAGCAGTGTAATACATCATCATGTATACCTGAGCAGTGTAATACATCATGTATACCTGAGCAGTGTAATACATCATGTATACCTGAGCAGTGTAATACATCATGTATACCTGAGCAGTGTAATGCATCATGTATACCTGAGCAGTGTAATGCATCAGCATGTATACCTGAGCAGTGTAATACATCATGTATACCTGAGCAGTGTAATGCATCAGCATGTATACCTGAGCAGTGTAATACATCATGTATACCTGAGCAGTGTAATACATCATCATGTATACCTGAGCTGTGTAATACATCATCATGTATACCTGAGCAGTGTAATACATCATCATGTATACCTGAGCAGTGTAATACATCATGTATACCTGAGCAGTGTAATGCATCAGCATGTATACCTGAGCAGTGTAATACATCATCATGTATACCTGAGCAGTGTAATGCATCAGCATGTATACCTGAGCAGTGTAATACATCATGTATACCTGAGCAGTGTAATGCATCATCATGTATACCTGAGCAGTGTAATACATCATCATGTATACCTGAGCAGTGTAATACATCATGTATACCTGAGCAGTGTAATACATCATGTATACCTGAGCAGTGTAATACATCAGCATGTATACCTGAGCAGTGTAATACACCAGCATGTATACCTGAGCAGTGTAATACATCATGTATACCTGAGCAGTGTAATACATCAGCATGTATACCTGAGCAGTGTAATACACCAGCATGTATACCTGAGCAGTGTAATACATCATGTATACCTGAGCAGTGTAATACATCATGTTTACCTGAGCAGTGTAATACATCAGCATGTATACCTGAGCAGTGTAATACATCATGTATACCTGAGCAGTGTAATACATCATGTATACCTGAGCAGTGTAATACATCATGTATACCTGAGCAGTGTAATACATCATGTATACCTGAGCAGTGTAATACATCATGTATACCTGAGCAGTGTAATACATCATGTATACCTGAGCAGTGTAATACATCATGTATACCTGAGCAGTGTAATACATCATGTATACCTGAGCAGTGTAATACATCATGTATACCTGAGCAGTGTAATACATCATGTATACCTGAGCAGTGTAACACATCATGTATACCTGAGCAGTGTAATACATCATGTATACCTGAGCAGTGTAATACATCATGTATACCTGAGCAGTGTAATACATCATCATGTATACCTGAGCAGTGTAATACATCATGTATACCTGAGCAGTGTAATACATCATGTATATCTGAGCAGTGTAATACATCATGTATACCTGAGCAGTGTAATACATCATCATGTATACCTGAGCAGTGTAATACATCATGTATACCTGAGCAGTGTAATACATCAGCATGTATACCTGAGCAGTGTAATACATCATGTATACCTGAGCAGTGTAATACATCATGTATACCTGAGCAGTGTAATACATCATGTATACCTGAGCAGTGTAATACATCATGTATACCTGAGCAGTGTAATACATCATGTATACCTGAGCAGTGTAATACATCATGTATACCTGAGCAGTGTAATACATCATGTATACCTGAGCAGTGTAATACATCATCATGTATACCTGAGCAGTGTAATACATCATGTATACCTGAGCAGTGTAATACATCATGTATACCTGAGCAGTGTAATACATCATGTATACCTGAGCAGTGTAATACATCATGTATACCTGAGCAGTGTAATACATCAGCATGTATACCTGAGCAGTGTAATACATCATGTATACCTGAGCAGTGTAATACATCATGTATACCTGAGCAGTGTAATACATCATGTATACCTGAGCAGTGTAATACATCATGTATACCTGAGCAGTGTAATACATCATGTATACCTGAGCAGTGTAATACATCATGTATACCTGAGCAGTGTAATACATCATGTATACCTGAGCAGTGTAATACATCATGTATACCTGAGCAGTGTAATACATCATGTATACCTGAGCAGTGTAATACATCAGCATGTATACCTGAGCAGTGTAATACATCATGTATACCTGAGCAGTGTAATACATCATGTATACCTGAGCAGTGTAATACATCAGCATGTATACCTGAGCAGTGTAATACATCATGTATACCTGAGCAGTGTAATACATCATGTATACCTGAGCAGTGTAATACATCATGTATACCTGAGCAGTGTAATACATCATGTATACCTGAGCAGTGTAATACATCATGTATACCTGAGCAGTGTAATACATCAGCATGTATACCTGAGCAGTGTAATACATCATGTATACCTGAGCAGTGTAATACATCATCATGTATACCTGAGCAGTGTAATACATCATCATGTATACCTGAGCAGTGTAATACATCATGTATACCTGAGCAGTGTAATACATCATGTATACCTGAGCAGTGTAATACATCATGTATACCTGAGCAGTGTAATACATCATGTATACCTGAGCAGTGTAATACATCATGTATACCTGAGCAGTGTAATACATGTATACCTGAGCAGTGTAATACATCATGTATATCTCAGAGTTTGATATAATTACAACTCTACTAACTATTCCCAACTAACCGTCTTGAGCGTTGAATATAATTCAAAATAACAATTATAATCAGCTGTAACAGCCTCACTGCTGTTAAATGTGTTAATCTAAGACTCTTGAGAAGAATCTTCCTGGGAATGTTGAGCAATAGCTCTTGTGTCTCCTGAGGGAGTTAAGGTGTAGCTGGAGGTTCAACTGTGTCTTTAGTGTTGACTGTGGTAAAGGTGACTGGTATTGTGGGATAACAAAGTTATCTTTCAAGTACTGTTACACCCATTGTAAACTATCTAATTAATAATGTAATCAAATGTAAACTATAATCTAATATGATTCACAAGTTCTAGGGCAATAAATGGTAATGATACTTGATCCGAGGAAAGGGAGGGTAACTCATGTTCCTAATAACAATAATAATAATAATAATAATAATAATAATAGTAATAATAATGATAATAATAATAAAAATAATAATAATAATAATAATAATAATAATAATAATATAAATAATAATAATAATAATAATAATAATAATAATAATAATAATAATAATGATAATAATAATAATAATAATGATAATGATAATAATAATAATAATAATGATAATAATAATAATAATAATAATAATGATAATAATAATATCTTTATTTCTACCAGTACATGTACAAGGTATACAGACCATAGCTGACATTAATGACATACTACTATATAGAAATCCCCTTGTTGTGCTGAGCATTTCGGGCAAATTAGGTCAGTTTTGTCCCATGATGTGACCCACACCAGTCCACTAACACCCAGGATGTGACCCACACCAGTCCACTAACACCCAGGATGTGATCCACACCAGTCCACTAACACCCAGGATGTGATCCACACCAGTCCACTAACACCCAGGATGTGATCCACACCAGTCCACTAACACCCAGGATGTGATCCACACCAGTCCACTAACACCCAGGATGTGATCCACACCAGTCCACTACCCAGCATGTGACCCACACCAGTCCACTATCACCCAGGATGTGACCCACACCAGTCCACTATCACCCAGGATGTGATCCACACCAGTCCACTATCACCCAGGATGTGACCCACACCAGTCCACTATCACCCAGGATGTGACCCACACCAGTCCACTATCACCCAGGATGTGACCCACACCAGTCCACTATCACCCAGGATGTGACCCACATTAGTCCATTAACACCCATGATGTGACCTACACCAGTCCACTAACACCCATGATGTGACCCACACCACTCCACTAACACCCATGATGTGACCCACATCAGTTCACTAACACTGGCACCCATTTTAAAATAATGGGAAAGCAGGGACAGGGGCAGTAGGTGCCTTATGGGAACACGTCCCTAATGTTTTCCATCCGTACCGGAGTAGATACGAACCCCGACCTCAGTGTGTGAGAGGAGTGTGCTAGCGATGGAGCTACGGGACACCTTGGATGAAGAGCCCTTCCCAGAGTGGACTCGGTCTCTTTTTTGCTCTTCGTGAAATGTCTTTGTTAAAGACTTCTCTTGTGTACAGAACAATGTGAATACCAGTACAACTAATGCGACATTTTACCGTGTCAACGTTTCGCTCTCCAGGAAATCTGTCAAGCCGTTACTACATGACATACCTCATGGAGCGCGAAACGTTGCCACAATAAAATTTCACATTAGTTGCAACTGTGTCCTTTTAACTGTCATATTGTCGGTAATTCTGTCAACATTATTACAATATCAGTACCTTTATAAGACCATCAGTTCCAGTCTCTGGAATATTGGGTTATTTGTTGCAAGCATTTTGTATTATGTGTCCCAGTCTTTCTGAGTTATATGTCCGAGTCATAGTTGATGAATGTCCCATATACTGAATTATATTCCCGCTTATACTGGGTTCTAGGCCATAGACAAACTTGGTTATATGTCCTCAACATGCTGGGATATATGTCCCAGGCATGTTGTATTGCAATCCCCAGCACATAACCCTAACATACCAGGGTACAGGTCCTCAGATACTGGGATTGACATCCTTGGTACACTGGGATGGGTGTCCGTGGCATACTAATTAGAAGTCTCCATCATATCAGGTTAAAAGCCATAAGCTTACTGGGATAGAAGCCTCACCATATTGGGGTAGAAGTCCTCACAATGCATGAATAGACGTATCCAGCATACTTGTTTGATGTATTTGGCTTGATATTTTAGAAGTTCCTGACAAATTTCATTAGTATATCCCAGCATAATGGGTTAAAATTTATGAGCATATTGGATTAGATGTCCCAAGCATTCTAGGTTAGAGGAGCCTGACATACTGGAATAGAAGTCATCTGCATACTGGGTTTAATTTCTCTAAAATACTGAGCAGAAATAAGTGTACATTAGTTTTGAAGCTCTTATTAAACACGGAGAGTCTAAAATCCTAGGAATAATAACCTACAAGTTTTTTAATTTCTGGTTTATAACGAGATAGGAAAGAACTTCTAGCATTCTGGATTTTAAAGTTCTTAGCATATGTTGTATAAGTTACTAGAATACAGCTTAGAAAATTTGAGCACGAGGTCACGGTAGCTTCTGACAAGTCGATAACGAAAGCAAAAACATTTAGAATTTTTTATTGAACGCTTAGTGTTAGGGGAAATATACAACATAAAAGCTTAATGGAGAACAGTTAAAAATGTCTTAGTAGCAACACTTTCTGTGTTATCATTGTAAAACTTCCTGTTGCAAAAGTGTTTTAGCAATATATTAATGATAATAGAAAAGGTGATTAAATGTAGTTTAGAAAAATAAATAAATTTTACCACTATACTGAGTTAAACATCTTCAGCGTATGCGCTTAGAAGTCTTCAACATACTGTGTTCGAAACTCCAGGATTATGTTTTAAAAGTTCCAAACATACTGAGCTTAGTATTTCAGACAGACATTCTGCATACTGATCACCCAGGATCAGTATGCTGGACTTTAGTACCCAGCAAACCTTTCCCACAGCACTCAAACTATAGGGTCCTAAATCCCAGACCTACTGGGCCCTTATGTCCCAGACATGAAGGTCTGCATCAGGCATGTTGAGCCCTGACTCCCAGTTATGAAATCCCTCTATCCCAGGCATGTGGAGCCCCAAGTTCCAGTCAAACAAACAAAACTATACAACTCTCTGAGGTATTAGTAATCTCTTTTCAAATATTTATTATTATTATAATCAAAAAGAAGCGCTAAGCCACAAGGGTTATACAGCGCTGCAGGGTAGGGAAGAA
Organism: Cherax quadricarinatus; assembly: GCF_038502225.1. Lineage (NCBI taxonomy): Eukaryota > Metazoa > Arthropoda > Malacostraca > Decapoda > Parastacidae > Cherax > Cherax quadricarinatus. Next base: position 22,005 of record NW_027197781.1, on the reverse strand, counting down.
AGCGAGGGTATTGGGCGGCAGAAGGGGGGAGGGATGATCAGTAGGTTACAGAAAACAGCGGGGCAGGGGATAGTGCGGGGGTAGAGGGTAGCAAGAGATTGAGGTAGAAAGGGCTGAAGGTATCAGAGTTTGTGAAGTAAGTCAGTTGTTGTCAAAAAGTCAATGAGAAAGTCCGGAAGAAAGGTAGGTCCATCAGTGAGAAGGGAAGGTAAAGAGAGAGCAGCGGAGCGAAGACTACAACGGAGGTAAATTCTGCGTGCTTGTTGATAAAGTGGGCAGTCTAACAGAATGTGGCTGACTGATAATGGAACCTGACAATTATCACAGAGAGGAGCAGGGCACCTCTCCATGAGATATCCATGAGTAAGACGAGTATGGCCAATGCAAAGACGGGAGAGAGTAGTCTCCCAACCTCGACACTGGTGACAAGAAGACGGCCAGTAACCTATACTCGGATTAATAGATTGAAGTTTGTTGCCGAGCATAGTAGACCAACGTTGTTGCCAACGGGTGTGAAGGTGGGTAGCTATTGCAGCAAAATAGTCTGTAAATGGAATACCTCTATATGAAACTGGTAGGTCATGTACTGCTGACCGCGCAGCAGTGTCTGCCTGTTCATTGCCCTGTACGTCAACATGACCAGGGACCCAACAAAAAACAATATCTTTATGCTTGGTAAAGATGCGGCGTAGCCGAAGTTGGATACGGAGGACTAATTGGTGAGGTGTATCGAATTTCTGTATAGCCTGTAAAGCACTAAGGGAGTCTGAGACAACCACAAATGATGACACAGGCATAGATGCAATACGGATAAGTGCTGCAAGAATGGCATACAATTCAGCAGTAAAAATACTAGCTGAAGATAGTAAATGCCCTTGTACGACGCTGTCCGGAAACACTGCTGCGAATCCTATGCCGTCAGAAGACTTAGAGCCATCTGTGTACACTGCAATGGCATGAGAATGAGAGTGGAAGTGGTCAAGAAAAAGAGCGGAAAGCGACCGAAGACAGTTGGGCTTTCGAGCAAGGGAGAGAGAAAGAACAGACTCGAACAGCTGGAACTTCCCGGGAAAGGGGAAGGGGAAGAAGTGAGATGCTACATGAACATAGAAAGATGGTAATTCAAGAGAAGACAAGAGCGAATGTAGGCGAAGAGAGAAGGGACGGAGTAAACAGGGGCGGCGAACAAATAAAGAATGTCTACTAATATCAGTGAAGATGAGCAAGGGTTTTAAGAAGGTTCAGCCGGCTATGACAAGTTGCCTTCAGAGAGGTAATGTGAAGTTTCCAGGATAACCTACGGTTAAAGAGGAGGCCCAGAAACCTGACGGTATCACGTTCAGGGATACGGGAGCCATAGAGGTACAAAGGATGATCGGAGATGACAGAGCATCTAGTGAAAGTAATTTGGTGAGTTTTGGTACTGGAAAATTTAAACCCATGTGTGGTGGCCCAATTGGAAACACAGTCGACCGCATGCTGGAGAGAGACTGTAATGAGGTGACAGTCAGTGCCTGTACAGGCAATAGCGAAGTCATCAACAAAGAGTGATGACCAAATATTTGATGGAAGACTAGAGGCCAAATAATTTATAGCAAGGAGAAAAAGTCTTGTGCTCAGAACACATCCCTGGGGGACATCTTCAGCTTGGATAAAGTCCGGGGAGAGCACATTATTAACCAGAACACGGAAATGTCTGTCAGTTAAAAAGTTCTTGAGGAAGGATGGTAGATTGCCTTGGAGGCCTAAGGAGAGGGCTTGTGCCAAAATATTATACCTCGAAGTTGTGTCATATGCCTTCTCAAGGTCACCTGGAGTTTACCTGGAGAGAGTTTCGGGGGTCAACGCCCCCGCGGCCCGGTCTGTGACCAGGCCTCCTGGTGGATCAGCGCCTGATCAACCAGGCTGTTGCTGCTGGCTGCACGCAAACCAACGTACGAGCCACAGCCCGGCTGATCAGGAACTGACTTTAGTTGCTTGTCCAGTGCCAGCTTGAAGACTGCCAGGGGTCTGTTGGTAATCCCCCTTATGTGTGCTGGGAGGCAGTTGAACAGTCTCGGGCCCCTGACACTTATTGTATGGTCTCTTAACGTGCTAGTGACACCCCTGCTTTTCATTGGGGGGATGGTGCATCGTCTGCCAAGTCTTTTGCTTTCGTAGTGAGTGATTTTCGTGTGCAAGTTTGGTACTAGTCCCTCTAGGATTTTCCAGGTGTATATAATCATGTATCTCTCCCTCCTGCGTTCCAGGGAATACAGGTTTAGAAACCTCAAGCGCTCCCAGTAATTGAGGTGTTTTATCTCCGTTATGCGCGCCGTGAAAGTTCTCTGTACATTTTCTAGGTCGGCAATTTCACCTGCCTTGAAAGGTGCTGTTAGAGTGCAGCAATATTCCAGCCTAGATAGAACAAGTGACCTGAAGAGTGTCATCATGGGCTTGGCCTCCCTAGTTTTGAAGGTTCTCATTATCCATCCTGTCATTTTTCTAGCAGATGCGATTGATACAATGTTATGGTCCTTGAAGGTGAGATCCTCCGACATAATCACTCCTAGGTCTTTGACGTTGGTGTTTCGCTCTATTTTGTGGCCAGAATTTGTTTTGTACTCTGATGAAGATTTAATTTCCTCATGTTTACCATATCTGAGTAATTGAAATTTCTCATCGTTGAACTTCATATTGTTTTCTGCAGCCCACTGAAAGATTTGGTTGATGTCCGCCTGGAGCCTTTCAGTGTCTGCAATGGAAGACACTGTCATGCAGATTCGGGTGTCATCTGCAAAGGAAGACACGGTGCTGTGGCTGACATCCTTGTCTATGTCGGATATGAGGATGAGGAACAAGATGGGAGCTAGTACTGTGCCTTGTGGGACAGAGCTTTTCACCGTAGCTGCCTCGGACTTTACTCTGTTGACGACTACTCTCTGTGTTCTGTTAGTGAGGAAATTATAGATCCATCGACCGACTTTTCCTGTTATTCCTTTAGCGCGCATTTTGTGCGCTATTACGCCATGGTCACACTTGTCGAAGGCTTTTGCAAAGTCTGTATATATTACATCTGCATTCTTTTTGTCTTCTAGTGCATTTAGGACCTTGTCGTAGTGATCCAGTAGTTGAGACAGACAGGAGCGACCTGTTCTAAACCCATGTTGCCCTGGGTTGTGTAACTGATGGGTTTCTAGATGGGTGGTGATCTTGCTTCTTAGGACCCTTTCAAAGATTTTTATGATATGGGATGTTAGTGCTATTGGTCTGTAGTTCTTTGCTGTTGCTTTACTGCCCCCTTTGTGGAGTGGGGCTATGTCTGTTGTTTTTAGTAACTGAGGGACGACCCCCGTGTCCATGCTCCCTCTCCATAGGATGGAAAAGGCTCGTGATAGGGGCTTCTTGCAGTTCTTGATGAACACAGAGTTCCATGAGTCTGGCCCTGGGGCAGAGTGCATGGGCATGTCATTTATCGCCTGTTCGAAGTCATTTGGCGTCAGGATAACATCGGATAGGCTTGTGTTAGTCAAATTTTGTGGCTCTCTCATAAAAAATTCATTTTGGTCTTCGACTCTCAGTCTGGTTAGCGGCTTGCTAAAAACTGAGTCATATTGGGACTTGAGTAGCTCACTCATTTCCTTGCTGTCATCTGTGTAGGACCCATCTTGTTTAAGTAGGGGCCCAATACTGGACGTTGTTCTCGATTTTGATTTGGCATAGGAGAAGAAATACTTTGGGTTTCTTTCGATTTCATTTATGGCTTTTAGTTCTTCCCGCGATTCCTGACTCCTAAAGGATTCTTTTAGCTTAAGTTCGATGCTTGCTATTTCTCTGACCAGTGTCTCCCTGCGCATTTCAGATATATTGACCTCTTTTAGCCGCTCTGTTATTCTTTTCCGTCGCCTGTAAAGGGAGCGCCTGTCTCTTTCTATTTTACATCTACTCCTCCTTTTTCTTAGAGGAATAAGCCTTGTGCATACATCGAGTGCCACCGAGTTAATCTGTTCTAGGCATAAGTTTGGGTCTGTGTTGCTTAGTATATCTTCCCAGCTTATATCGGTTAGGACTTGGTTTACTTGGTCCCACTTTATGTTTTTGTTATTGAAGTTGAATTTGGTGAATGCTCCCTCGTGACTAGTCTCATTTTGTCGGTCTGGGGCTCCATGCATACATGTCTGAACCTCAATTATGTTGTGATCTGAGTATATTGTTTTTGATATGGTGACATTTCTTATCAGATCATCATTGTTAGTGAAGATGAGGTCTAGTGTATTCTCCAGTCTTGTAGGCTCTATTATTTGCTGGTTTAAATTGAATTTTGTGCAGAGATTTAAAAGCTCGTGTGAGTGTGAGTTTTCATCAGAGCTGCCTCCTGGTGTTATTACTGCAACAATATTATTTGCTATATTCCTCCATTTTAGGTGCCTTAAGTTGAAATCCCCCAGGAGCAAGATGTTGGGTGCAGGAGCTGGAAGATTTTCCAGACAGTGGTCAATTTTTAACAGCTGTTCCTGGAATTGCTGGGATGTTGCATCCGGAGGCTTGTAGACTACCACAATGACTAGGTTTTGGTTCTCGACCTTTACTGCTAAAACTTCCACTACGTCATTTGAGGCATTAAGCAGTTCTGTGCAAACAAGTGACTCTGCAATGTACAGGCCAACCCCCCCCTTTTGCCTGTTCACTCTGTCACATCTGTATAGGTTGTAACCTGGGATCCATACTTCGTTGTCCAAGTGATCCTTTATGTGGGTCTCAGTGAAAGCCGCGAACATTGCCTTTGCCTCTGCAAGCAGTCCACGGATGAAAGGTATTTTGTTGTTTGTAGCTGGCTTTAGACCCTGTATATTTGCAAAGAAGAATGTTATCGGACTGGTGGTATTGTTGGTACTGGGGGGGGATTTTTTTTCCGGCATTAGTATCTGTATCTGTTGGTTTGGAGTGGAGGCCATCGACTGTGGTTCCACTCCAGGAATGACTGGATTTGGTGTACGATTTCTGCCATTTCCTGCCAGTTTTTTTTCCTTCCTGGCACTAAAAAACCTCTCCCTCTTGAGTGGCTGTGGCTACCCAGGTTTTCCCATGGCCTGGATGTTTTGTATCTTTTTGTCCCCTTTAGATGGTATGCCTGGCAATTTAAGTTATAGCACAGTCTTTCCTGTACTGAAGAGGTACACATTTCAGGGTGAAAAAGCTTACAGGAAGGGAGTTTGCATTTTCCTGTTTTCATATGGGCATGGCATTTTCTAGGGTGGTCATAGTTGCATGTCCCATCTGTTTTTCCAGATTTCCCATGCCAGCAGATACCAAGTGCATAGTATGTGCACAGGCTTGGTTTCCGCTTGCCTTGGGTTTCTGTGACTGTATTCCCTGTTGGTGCATGTTTCCCTGTCTTACTTCTATCCTCCCTAGCACCAACAATGGAGCTCCCACCAGTTGTTTTTGGTAATTTATCCTCACTATTGCTATTGGAGTCCTCTTGTTTGCTATTTCCTGCGGTATTTCTAGTTTGCAATATTGGTTTTATCTTATCTTTGACTACACTTGTTTCCCTACTATGGCTCCTGTCCCCTATGAGATCATTTATATGTATTCCTTCCTGCGTATAATTCCCGACTACCTGGACAATATCTCCAGCTTCACCATTTCTGTCTCCCAGGACAGTATCTCCAGCTTCACCATTTCTGTCTCCCAGGACAGCACCTCCAGCTTCACCATTACTGTCTCCCAGGACAGTATCTCCAGCTTCACCATTTCTGTCTCCCAGGACAGCACCTCCAGCTTCACCATTTCTGTCTCCCAGGACAGTATCTCCAGCTTCACCATTTCTGTCTCCCAGGACAGCACCTCCAGCTTCACCATTACTGTCTCCCAGGACAGCACCTCCAGCTTCACCATTACTGTCTCCCAGGACAGCACCTCCAGCTTCACCATTACTGTCTCCCAGGACAGCACTATCAGCCCCACATTTACTGACTACCAGGACATCACCTCCAGCCTTACAGTTTATGACTACATGGCCAGTATCAAGGGCAGTACCATTCAGCCCAGACATTTTATGTTCCCATCTGTTGTAGAAAGCTTCCAGGTTTTCTATGAAAGCAGCTTTGATGTTGTCCTCTTTTAATACCCTTGTGATTTTAGTCCACAGATTTTCCTCATTTGAGCATACCCAAAAACACTTCTCTGTTTTAATACTGCTTGTAGCTAGTTCTGGGATATCTGCACAAGGGGCGTGACACCAATTTCCACAAAAATGACAATTTATCCATGTGGAAGCCCGTTTGTTTGACTGACCACAGACTACACAGGGCTTCATAATGATTTGAATGGTTGATTTACTGCAAATTCTACTAGCAACCTCTTGAAAATTCTATTAATAACCTTAAATGAAGCTCTAGCTATTTGTATTTCTGTTTCTAACTCTTTTTGTATATTGGACAGCTTACCGTCACGTTCCTGATTTTTAATGTTTGTGTTTATAGGGCGCCTACAACCCCATCCGTTTACAGTCTGCTTTATTGTCCAACGAAACTGTTTGAAACCAGTCCCGGGTTCGGACCAGTCAAGGGTTCGGACCAGGCAAGGGTTCGGGCCAGGCGATCTGCTCTGATCAGTGGGTCACTTATTTAAAACATACTGGTCGGTGATTTGAGCTAACACATGAAGGATCTACTGGAAATTATCTACCCGAGTAATATGTGATTTGACTGATACAAAAGTATAACTTGCGTGTTGAAGAGCCGGTGATATCTGGCAGCTCCTACAATGACGAACGGTCACCTCCTTGTTTATCAATCGCTGTATCTGGCTTTTCTCTTTTTTTTTTTTTTTTTTTTTTCTTTTTTCCGTCTCCACCACAATAAATGCTATATTATCACTATAGTTGACTGGTGCAAATTTTGGAGGAAGGACGCTTTTTCTGTAGTAATAATTGCTTCTCGTTGTGTATATTGCGACTGCTGGTAACTACAGGTTATATGAAATTCACAGTAACGTCTCGTATTTCAAGAAAAAGAAACTAATGAAAGTCACTCCACTCCACTAAGTACCATTATAATACTGGTTAGTTGCTACTACAACACTGTATTCTGCTAATCACTGGTATCACTAGTTATATGCGAGTACACTGGCAAGCCAGGAAGATTATTAAAAACAGCTGACCTGTGGTAAGTTCTGGCGACTTCTGGCACCTGCCTCTATAGGCTTATCACTTCATTTACAAATTCACCTGTTTTCAAATGACACTTTAGCCTTTATCATCAATATACTAGGGAGCCCCTGTAGTATACACTATACACTATGTATACTCAATGTTATCAGGGAGACTTTCTTTCCTCTGACATGAAAAGTTCAATTATTATTTTTTTTCCACACGGGACAGGCCTATGATTCCCCTCTGGCAGTAAACTCTGCTAGTGCACACTAATTCTCCTTTTTTGACTCAGTATATAATGTTTTCCGCCCAAGATTTGTTCCAGGCGCTAGAGGGATGTATCGTATAGGATTGATGACACAAATTAAAGTTCTAGCACGTAAGAGCGACCGTGAAAACACGAAAAACCCGGAGCACAACGAGGCACGCTGACACGCTTCACGAATATGAATGTCGTCGAGCCCAGCTGCCGATGATCGGCAAGCTGAGAGTGTTGCCTCCAGTTCTTGAAGTGTTAAAGGCACATTATACTGTTCTTCTCTGAGAGAAGAAAAGTCCAAGGGAGCTAACTCTCTGGCAGACTTTGAGGAAAGAAACGAGGGGCATAGATGGAGCCCCTGAGAAATATAGACCAGATGATTGCCAATTTCATTGGCAACATCTAGTGGGTTTGCTATATCAACACCGGCAACCCGCAGAACAGGAGCTGGGTCAAGAGAATATTTACCACTCAGTTTTCGTACTTTTTTCCAGACTGCACTCATAGAGGAAGCAGAGGTGATGGTGGAGACATAATCTCGCCAGCAAGTGCGTTTAGCGTCACGGATGACACGGCGAGCGATCGCACGCTTCTGCTTAGAATCAAGAAGTCTCTCCGTGGTTCTATTGTACAGGTACCTGTCCCATGCAGAGCGTTTCAAACGTACTGCACGAGCACAAGCAGGAGACCACCAAGGCACGCATTTCTGAGAATGCCTGCCCCAAGTTTGGGGTATAAAATGAGAAGCTGAGGTTAAAATGGAGGATGAGAAGAGGTGTAAAAGCTCATCAATGGAGGACGAAGAAGGAACCTCACTTAAAACAGTTGTGAGTAAAGGTTCCAATTTGCCTGGTCAAATTGCCAGCGTGGGATACGAAGAGGTGGTGAATATGAAGGGGAAGTAAGAATGATTGGGAAATGATCGCTGTCATGTAAATCCGGGAGAACAGACCAGGTGAAGTCTAATGAGGCGGAGAAAGAGCAGACTGAGAGATCGATGCAAAAGAGAGTGTGAGTCCGAGGATCAAAATGGGTGTAAGTACCTGTATTTAAAACATGGAGGGGGTGGGTAGCAAGAAAAGCCTCTAACTGAATGCCACGGGAATCACAGTGAGACCCCCCAGAGGAAATGATGGGCATTAAAATCGCCAAGTAACAGAAGCAGTTGCAGGTAATGATGAAACAAGAAAGGCAACATCCGGAATAGATAATGCCCAAGAAGGAGAGAGATATAAAGAACAGAGCGTATACCACCTATGCAAGTGGATACGGGCTGCTGTGTAATGCAGCGAAGTACGAACAAATAGCTGATGGTATGGAATATCAGTGTGTAGAAGAAGGGCACTTTCATTAAAAGTCCCATCAGGAAAAGGATCTGAAGAATACAATAAATTATAGCCTGAGATGGGATAGATAACAGCAGAGTGTAATTTTGGTTCCTGTAAGTAAACACCAACAGGGGAAAACTGGGAGAGTAACATCTGAAGCTCACCCCGATTACCCCTGAGGCCGCGTATATTCCACTGTAAATAGGCCATGATTGGCAATGATAAAGATACCTGAAATCCGCAGGTAAGGGTTCCTATGGACTAGAGGGGTTAGAAAAGTCCACATGCGGAAGCAGCGGAAAACGTTCAAGCAGCGAAGGAACTGTGCGCTGTGAAGAAAGGAGTTGCACAGATGGAGGAGAGAAGAGAGAAGGAACAGAGGGTGGATCAGTGTCCATTGATGGTTTGGTCTCTGCAATATATTCAGAGATTGCTTCAAGCGTTTTGGAATTCAGAGACATCGTATGGGAGACAATATTGGAGATGGTAGGGAGAGGATGAGTAAAGATTGGAACTGTAATGGACTGTACTAAGGTAGGGGGGCCGAAAGGGTGGAGGGAACTGGAGAAGAAGCGTGGAAGGGGACAGAAGAGGCAGAAACCTGGGAGGTGGCAGAAGAGGAAGAAACTTGGGAGGGAACAGGCGAGGAAGGTACAGTTTGAGGAGGAGGATGAACCTCTACACTTTTAACAGAGCCAGTGAGAGGGGAAGAACAAGGTACAGAGACAGGGAAGGTAAAATGAGGAGGTGGAAGAAGGGAAGGAGGGGTTAAAGGACCTTTTTTTGACTTCTGAGAAGTAGAGGGACAATTGGGAGGAGGTGTCATATGAGATCTCGTCGATACCGAGGCTTGTGAGGGAGAACACGATGAAGCGAGAACAGACTGAGGCGTTGAAGTAGGGACATCTGAGCCCAGGACAGCAAAAGAATTAGATACAGTAGGGACTATGGGAGAGGTAACCACAGAGGAGGCTGCAGAAGATGGGACCCCAGAAGTGGGGGGACGTTTTGAAACATGGGAATAAGAAACACGAGGTAGTCTCCCTTGGAGGCGGAGATGAGAAACTGCCATGGCATAAGTGATACCTTCTGCCTTTTTGAGGTAATGGATTTCCCGCTCATTTAAGTAGACTTTGCAACAGCGAGAGTATGAAGGGTGAGCCTCATGACAGTTAAGGCAAGAGGGAGGTCGATTGCAAGACGTATTAGAATGGTCATTGGCACCACAGACTGGGCATTCGGCTATAGATCTGCCATATTTCACTGGATGGCCAAATCGCCAGCAATTTCTACACTGTTGCAGTGTAGGGATCACCTTTCGAACTTGTAACCGATGCCCTGCTACATAAACTGAGGATGGGAGTTCACGGCTGTCAAAAGTTAAACGAGCCACATTGCTAGGGTATCGTCTCCGCCCGCAGGCAGGAAGAACATAAGTGTCTGCCTTGAGGATTGGGAGATCTTGGAGTTCCAGCTGTTCAAGAATGTCATTGCCACATGTCTGGAAATTTTGTTGAACTATGGTATGGGGCAGAATGACGGTACCTGGAGTTTACCTGGAGAGAGTTCCGGGGGTCAACGCCCCCGCGGCCCGGTCTGTGACCAGGCCTCCTGGTCACAGGAGCGAGAATGATGTTTTTCAATAGTGACAGGAACAGTTTCGATATGGGAAAGAAGAGAAAGATCATGAGCTTGGGTAGCATTCTGTACAGTGATGATGCGCGTACCACTCTTAAGAGCATGAAAAGAAATATCTTTACCAACATGGCGTAGGAGCGCTTTGCCAATACTATGGTCGGAAAGATAGGCAATAGAAGAAGTCGGTCATAAAGTGAAGAATTTAGTCCATTGTGCATTCTGAAACTGAGCGTGGAAAGGGAGTGCAGGACGTGTTGATCTTTTCTGAGAAGAACGAGAAGGTAGAGAAGTATCAGCAGCAGGTAACTGTCATTGGCGTTTAGGCGTGGGACCAGAGTTGGTCCGACATGGAACGGGCCGGCGATTCGAAAATTGCCGCACCGTAGAGGGAGAGGCCGGAAGCATAGTCAAAGGAGAGCGGAGGTCAGATAAATCGAAGGAGTCAGTCGAGACCTCAGTACCTGAAGCGGGTGAGGAAACAGCACCGGCAAGAGGTACAGAGGCATTAGGAGTGTCCGAAGAGTGGTCCAAAGACGAGGCGGGGTCAGAATGAGGTGCGGTATCAAGGTGCCCGGGGGTAGCAGGTTCATGGACTAGGGCTTCCATGGTTAGGTTACTTCTTTCTTTTTGTTTTTAAGAAAAAAAAGAAAGAAGAAAAGAAAATAAAAATAAAAAAAAGAATAAAAAAAGGGGGACTGGGGAGGGATAGTTCCTGGGAGGAATGAGAGGGCCAGAAATCTCCCTCCGCGCCCAAGAGGACCTCAGCACCGCAAGTAGCGCAGATGCAGCATAGAACCCATGCCATACCCTACCCATCATGCCAGTAAATCAGCAATCCGGGATAGCAATCTCACATCTGCCAAGCTGCCTCGGAGGACAAAAGAGAGGGCAGCTGGGTATCTGCCACAAAGCATACCTCCTTTGGCCACCACCCCTGGAATCCCAAAGGCAGCCTCCAGAGATACACCCGTCGCCCGAAAGATACCCAAAGCCACTCCCCGGGAGACCAGAGAGGGATTGGGACATCCCCAGGTGATCCAGATTCCACGGCAAACTACACCACCACCAAGAACCTCAACGGAATGGGATGGACCCCAGTACCCTTTCCCCTAGCCAGGAACTAGCGTGCCTGTGGGAAAAAAAAGGCCAGAAAGAGGAAGGGTAATAGGGAGGGGTGGGGAGGAGAAGGAGGAAAAGAAAAAGGGAGGATGGGATTAGAGAGGGGGGATTGGGGGGTAATTAGGTTCGGTCTGAGGAAGGAGACCAACAGGTCTAATTCCTCAGACCAAGAGCCTCTTCACCGCGCCAAGGAGCCCCCCTTGAAGAGGTCTTTTCAAATAGCATGTAGCATTATATATAATTCAAAGAGTTTAATGAGATTTTACACATGGCAAAAGACGTTTTCCTGGGGCTGGGATGCTGGATATTGTTAGCCATTTGAACAACATCACGCGAGGTAATAGGAACAGTCCTTTTAAGTATCTTTGTTGTAGGTAATGATGTTAGCAGACGTGGGAGTGAGGACCTGATTAGCAGGTATAGGTCAGTGAAAGACATAATTAGGAAAGAGGGAGCACACCCTGTAGTATGCGGCATTTTGTAAATGGAAGGAGTTAGAAGTGAATGGTTGTCCAGGGCGACTGGTGTTAATTGCTGACTAGAAAAATACTATGAGGACATTACAGTATCATTTAGGGACAACTGGGACCTCTTCTATGGCTGATATAATATGTATGTCAGGGCTGTTGTTCAGTTATCTAGGTCTTGGGTGGGAGCCCTGGCCAGTGCACTGGAGGGAACTGTTAGGTCTTTAAACTAGAAATAATTAGTGGTATTGGTTTTTGTTGGAAAGCAATGATATAGAACATTGTGAGTTTTAGGGAAATCATTTATAGGCAGAATGAAGTAAAATTATTGGTGAATATTTGAAACCCATTGGCACTAGGTGATAAGGACAATAATAGAGATAGTGGGGGTGGAGGAATGAGCAGGGATGGAAAAGAGAAGAGAGGGTTTCCAAATACATATTATACAAATAGTTGTAGCACGAGAAACAAGATGGACTAGTTGAGATTAGTTGCAAGTGTGGGTAACACTGACATATTTACTGCAACTGAGACAGGGCTTATTATAAACCATTGAGATATACCTGTTGAATGTCACAATCAGGGTTTCAAATATCTCCAAATTGATAGAAGTAACTGGAAAAAAGGTGGAGTGGCACTGTATGTCCAAGAACAATTATATTGCTACATAAAAGTAGGTATATAGACGGATAGAACACACAAAAGGGCACGGAAAATTAATTTTAGGTGTGATGCACCATCTAATAAATTTGGTTAGGGACCAACGAAGACAACTTTGGGAAGAAACTGTTAAAGCCACAAGGCAAGATAATGTAGTATTCTAGGATACTTTATCTTTAGTCAAATTCACTGGAATTCTTTGACTTGGAATCTTGAGTCAACCGACTTCCTGGAGGTAGTTCAAGTTTGTTTACTTTTCTGGAACAGCGAGTGACATAACCATCGAAGGAAAATAACATAATTGATTTGGTTCTGGTTAAAAAGGATACTCTTGTTAATAATTTAGAGGTTAAAAAGGAAACTGGTACGAGCGAGCACAATTCCATTACATTTTGTTTTGAATGGAAGTGTGATAGTTGCCATAATTTAGTAACAGTCCTAGATTTTACCTTAGCAGATAACAATGGACTTAGAAAACACTGTACACGCTGTGTAAAGAACATTTATTCCATTTAGGGAAATGAGGTCTAACAATAATGATGCGAAATGGATGAAGAATATGTTCAAACATCTTTTAGGGCAGAAGGAACTTCTAGGAGTACAAAAAGAGGCGAGTGCCATCTCATGGGTCAATATAATCATATTAAGAGGGATGTTAAAACAAGCAAATGATTCGCAAACTGACCCAGAAAACTTTTTCCAGATATATAGAACAAAGGTTAGATAAACGGTAGGTCCTATTAAAACTAACTCTGGACAGCTTATTGACAAGGAGAATGAAATGTGCTCGATTTTTAATACTTAATCCCATTCGGTTATCACAGAAGACACTAACTATATCTAAGTAATTAACGTTTATAGTTAGCCTGAACAAAATCTATTACATAATTGCACAGTCACTAATGGTATGGTAATCAAACAAGTTCGCCGATTAAAACAAAATTCAGCGACGGCTCTAAAGAACTTTTTCTTCAAGGGCTCGTAAGGAGTTCGAAATGGAACTTTGTGAACCATTAACTAACCTTTTTAATATATGCCAAATTGGTATATTGTCTGAGATGTGGAAGATAGCTAATGTAATTCCTATTATTAAACCAGAGGATAAGTCATTATTGTGAAATTATCGCCCAATAAGCCTGACCTCAACTGTAGGCAAATTACTAGTCAGTTCTAGAAAGTCATCTTGACAAGCATAATTTGATCTATGATGCTCAGCATGGATTCACGAGGGGCCTTTCCTGCCTGATATTCATTCGAGTTGAATAACATTACGGTGGCTAGTTTACCTAAATTAAATTACCTCACACCTAATCAGATCAAAGATTTGCCGAACTATTACATAAAAGCATTCCTGCAAGATATACCTCAATTATGACGTTACCTGGTCTACGAATATCTCACGAGGGGATAAACTAATTATTGGTACCTCCTAGATTACCACAGCTGAAACTCACACAAACACACACACCCTCGCGAAGGCACTGTATGTGAAACTAACAGCAATCTTCAGAATATGTATAGAGACAGGGCAATTACCTGATGTGTGGAAGACAGCAAATGTAGTCTCAATTTTTATGAAAGGAGATAGACAGACAGCATTAATCTACAAATCAGTGTTACTGACATGCATGCAAAGTCATGAAGAAGCTTATCGGGAGAAGAGTTGTGGAGCACCTAGTAAGGAATGAGCTCATACACAATAACAAGCACGGTTGCAGGGAAGGGAAATCCTGTCACAAGCCAAAAGGAGTTTTCCGATAAGGTGACAGAAGTAACACAGGAGAAAGAGAGGGGTGGTTAGACCGCATTTTCTTGGACTTTAAGAAGGCTCTCGACAGTCCCGCTGAAAAGATTAGAGCAAAAGCTAGAAGGGCAGGCAGTAATAACAGGAAAGGCACTGCAGTGGATCAAAGAATACCTAATTGTAAGGAAACAACTAGTGATGGAACATGACTAGGTGTCAGAGTGTGCAACAGTGATGAGTGGGGTGCCACAAGGGTCAGTTCTAAGGTTGGTGCTGTTTCTGGAATACTTGAATATCATGATGGAGTGGATAGATTCAGAGATGTCCCTGTTTGTAGACGATGTGATGCTAATGTGCAGTATTCAAATAGAAAAGTGATCTGGAATAGCTGCAAGTTTGGCTCAACAACTGGCTTTTCTTTAACCAGACCAACGCAAAGTCATGAAGACTGGGGAAGGACAAAGTAGACAGCATATAGAATACAGGATTGGGGAGAATAGACTGCAAACCTCACTCAAGGAAATATATCTCGGGGTAAGTATAATACTGAGCACATCTCCTAAGGCACACATCAATCAAATAACTGCTGCAACAAATGGATACTTGGCAAACCTAAGAATAGCATTTCGACACACGAGTAAGAAGGGTTTCAAAATGCTGTCCACCTTGTACATCAAGCCCACATTAGAGTATGCAACACACGAATAGAACCCAAACCTGGACAAGCACGACAAAAACTTAGAGAAAGTGCAAAGGTTTGGAACGGAGCTAAGGTGTATGTCCTATGAGGAGGTTAAAGAAAACAGCCTGTTGACACTAGAGGACAGGAGGGACAGGGAAGACATGATAATGACGTGTAGGTGAGTACATGAGTGACCACACTCACACACACACACACACACACACACACACACACACACACACACACACACACACACACACACACACACACACACACACACACACACACACACACACACACACACACACACACACACACACACACACACACTTACTCAAACACATTCACACACGTAAACGAACACATACACAAAAAACAGAGAAACATTCTTGCACATTGCACAAAGATACGCTCCCACAACCACTAACACATATACATTCACACACACACCCCACTCCCACTCACGCACACAACTACAACGCCACCACCCCCAAAAAAATGGTGGCTCAGACGAGAAGCAGAAGACTCAGAGGATCAGAGGAAAATGGTTCTGGTAGGGAAGAATTGATGGAAGAGCAATGTAAAAGGATGGAACAAGAGTGAGAGAACAAACTAGGTGAGCTTGCTGTGCACATAGAAAAAAGGATGGAGGCAGACCTCTCTGAAAAATTGGAAAAGATGGTAGAGGTGGAGAAGAAATGGGAGTCAAAAGTCGAAGCTGCAGAAGCCAGGATACGGGCCCTAGAATACGAGATAAGTAGGACTAAAGTGAGTTACAGTGCTAGTACCCAGAGGAGACTTAGCATCGGAAGCTAATACACCCCTGCTAAACGAGGAGTCAAACGAAAATGAAGTAGAAAAAAACATATGCTTAGGCCCTATCAGCACACCAAGTAAGGACGTGGAAAGAAGCGGGAGAGCAACTGGGAGCAGGGAAAGTAGTGGGGAATGGGGGAGAAGGTGGAGAGGGGGATAGGTCACAGGCAGAGGTGCGACCATTCCATTAAGAGCTACATAAAAAGTAAGGAAGACAATGGCCATGTACAAACAGGACCCAGAGACACAGATGGAAAGGTAATGGGAGGACAAGGGAAAGTCAGTGTTTATTCATGGGCTTCAGGAGATCAAGGTTATGACACACAATGAAAGACAGCAGGAAGAAAAACAGGAGTTTGAAAACATCATCAATTCAAGGAGGACATGACTGAAATAGTAAATTATCAGAGAGTAGAGGGGTACTTGAAAGGAAGACATCAGCCGGTCACGCTGATTTCCAAGGCAAAAGCAGTGCGAAACAGGATCCTGCAAGAGAAAGCATGGCTGAAGGAATCGTTAACATAAAAGGTCTTCCTGGACCGAGACAGAACAAAAACAGAACGACAGCAGCTGAGAGAGAGAACACAGAGGCGAAAGGGGCTAGGAAGAGAGTCAAGGACAGAATCAGCAGACGGCAACCAGAGCAGGGCAGAGCAACAAGCACAAACAAACGCAGAACCACCCCAAGATCCCCACAACCAAACACACTATCCCAACACAAACCACAATTACATCACCCACCCCACATTATGCTGTAGAATCCCACAGCACACTGCCAGGAGCTCCGCCCTCACAGACCCCCCAGAACAGTGTAGAAAAGTAAACTGATAATTCTCAATATATATACAGACATACAGAAATATACAGTAGCAGAATACGTATTCAGGAAATGTGACATGCATATGATGATTCCTTGCCTTAAACCAATGTACTCAGTCCTTGCCAGTTTAACGTTTATTGAATAATAATAAAATTATACCCTTGACGTTACGTGATCTTTACACGTTTAAAGCACATCCGTGAACTTGTTAATGTTATAATTCCTTTTTGCATGTACTGTAATACCCCTTCTAGTCAAGTCCTTCAAGTCTTCTATTAAGTATAAGAAGTATTTTCAAGAAATTTCAACTGTCTTCTATTTATCAACTTAGGTGTCTCTGAACCATGTATCTACATTCTCTCTTTTATAAACATTCTTTCATGATCAATATATAAATGTCTCTTCAAACATTAAATCTACTGAAAATTAGCTTCATCATTATTAATTATAATTATTTTCCAATTTATGAGAGCAAGAGTAAAATTGTAATTAATTCCCAGACAGCCATCTTCTGCTGACTCCCAGACAGCCATCTTCTGCTGACTCCCAGACAGCCATCCTCTGCTGACTCCCAGACAGCCATCTTCTGCTGACTCCCAGACAGCCATCCTCTGTTGACTCCCAGACAGCCATCCTCTGTTGACTCCCAGACAGCCATCATCTGTTGACTCCCAGACAGCCATCCTCTGTTGACTCCCAGACAGCCATCCTCTGCTGACTCCCAGACAGCCATCCTCTGTTGACTCCCAGACAGCCATCCTCTGTTGACTCCCAGACAGCCATCCTCTGCTGACTCCCAGACAGCCATCCTCTGTTGACTCCCAGACAGCCATCCTCTGTTGACTCCCAGACAGCCATCCTCTGTTGACTCCCAGACAGCCATCATCTGTTGACTCCCAGACAGCCATCATCTGTTGACTCCCAGACAGCCATCCTCTGTTGACTCCCAGACAGCCATCCTCTGTTGACTCCCAGACAGCCATCCTCTGCTGACTCCCAGACAGCCATCCTCTGTTGACTCTCAGACAGCCATCATCTGTTGACTCCCAGACAGCCATCCTCTGTTGACTCCCAGACAGCTATCATCTGTTGACTCCCAGACAGCCATCATCTGTTGACTCCCAGACAGCCATCATCTGTTGACTCCCAGACAGCCATCATCTGTTGACTCCCAGACAGCCATCCTCTGTTGACTCCCAGACAGCCATCCTCTGTTGACTCCCAAACAGCCATCCTCTGTTGACTCCCAGACAGCCATCATCTGCTGACTCCCAGACAGCCATCATCTGCTGACTCCCAGACAGCCATCCTCTGTTGACTCCCAGACAGCCATCATCTGTTGACTCCCAGACAGCCATCATCTGCTGACTCCCAGACAGCCATCATCTGCTGACTCCCAGACAGCCATCATCTGCTGACTCCCAGACAGCCATCCTCTGTTGACTCCCAGACAGCCATCATCTGTTGACTCCCAGACAGCCATCCTCTGTTGACTCCCAGACAGCCATCATCTGTTGACTCCCAGACAGCCATCATCTGTTGACTCCCAGACAGCCATCCTCTGTTGACTCCCAGACAGCCATCCTCTGTTGACTCCCAGACAGCCATCATCTGCTGACTCCCAGACAGCCATCATCTGCTGACTCCCAGACAGCCATCCTCTGTTGACTCCCAGACAGCCATCCTCTGTTGACTCCCAGACAGCCATCATCTGTTGACTCCCAGACAGCCATCATCTGTTGACTCCCAGACAGCCATCATCTGTTGACTCCCAGACAGCCATCATCTGTTGACTCCCAGACAGCCATCACTCCCAGACAGCCATCATCTGTTGACTCCCAGACAGCCATCCTCTGTTGACTCCCAGACAGCCATCCTCTGTTGACTCCCAGACAGCCATCATCTGCTGACTCCCAGACAGCCATCATCTGCTGACTCCCAGACAGCCATCCTCTGTTGACTCCCAGACAGCCATCCTCTGTTGACTCCCAGACAGCCATCATCTGTTGACTCCCAGACAGCCATCATCTGTTGACTCCCAGACAGCCATCATCTGTTGACTCCCAGACAGCCATCATCTGTTGACTCTCAGACAGCCTTCCTCTGCTGACTCCCAGACAGCCATCATCTGTTGACTCCCAGACAGCCATCCTCTGTTGACTCCCAGACAGCCATCCTCTGTTGACTCCCAAACAGCCATCCTCTTTTGACTCCCAGACAGCCATCCTCTGCTGACTCCCAGACAGCCATCATCTGTTGACTCCCAGACAGCCATCCTCTGCTGACTCCCAGACAGCCATCCTCTGCTGACTCCCAGACAGCCATCATCTGTTGACTCCCAGACAGCCATCATCTGTTGACTCCCAGACAGCCATCCTCTGTTGACTCCCAGACAGCCATCCTCTGTTGACTCCCAGACAGCCATCATCTGTTGACTCCCAGACAGCCATCATCTGCTGACTCCCAGACAGCCATCATCTGCTGACTCCCAGACAGCCATCCTCAGACAGCCATCATCTGTTGACTCCCAGACAGCCATCATCTGTTGACTCCCAGACAGCCATCCTCTGTTGACTCCCAGACAGCCATCCTCTGTTGACTCCCAGACAGCCATCCTCTGTTGACTCCCAGACAGCCATCCTCTGTTGACTCCCAGACAGCCATCCTCTGTTGACTCCCAGACAGCCATCCTCTGCTGACTCCCAGACAGCCATCCTCTGTTGACTCCCAGACAGCCATCATCTGTTGACTCCCAGACAGCCATCCTCTGTTGACTCCCAGACAGCCATCATCTGTTGACTCCCAGACAGCCATCCTCTGTTGACTCCCAGACAGCCATCATCTGTTGACTCCCAGACAGCCATCATCTGTTGACTCCCAGACAGCCATCATCTGTTGACTCCCAGACAGCCATCATCTGTTGACTCCCAGACAGCCATCATCTGTTGACTCCCAGACAGCCATCATCTGTTGACTCCCAGACAGCCATCATCTGTTGACTCCCAGACAGCCATCACTCCCAGACAGCCATGTTGACTCCCAGACAGCCATCATCTGTTGACTTGACTCCCAGACAGCCATCCTCTGTTGACTCCCAGACAGCCATCATCTGTTGACTCCCAGACAGCCATCCTCTGTTGACTCCCAGACAGCCATCATCTGTTGACTCCCAGACAGCCATCCTCTGTTGACTCCCAGACAGCCATCCTCTGTTGACTCCCAGACAGCCATCATCTGTTGACTCCCAGACAGCCATCCTCTGCTGACTCCCAGACAGCCATCCTCTGGTGACTCCCAGACAGCCACACTCCCAGACAGCCATCCTCTGTTGACTCCCAGACAGCCATCCTCCTCTGACAGCCATCCTGACTCCCAGACAGCCATCATCTGTTGACTCCCAGACAGCCATCATCTGCTGACTCCCAGACAGCCATCATCTGTTGACTCCCAGACAGCCATCCTCTGTTGACTCCCAGACAGCCATCATCTGTTGACTCCCAGACAGCCATCTCTGTTGACTCCCAGACAGCCATCATCTGTTGACTCCCAGACAGCCATCATCTGTTGACTCCCAGACAGCCATCATCTGTTGACTCCCAGACAGCCATCATCTGTTGACTCCCAGACAGCCATCATCTGTTGACTCCCAGACAGCCATCATCTGTTGACTCCCAGACAGCCATCATCTGTTGACTCCCAGACAGCCATCATCTGTTGACTCCCAGACAGCCATCATCTGTTGACTCCCAGACAGCCATCCTCTGTTGACTCCCAGACAGCCATCATCTGTTGACTCCCAGACAGCCATCATCTGTTGACTCCCAGACAGCCATCATCTGTTGACTCCCAGACAGCCATCCTCTGTTGACTCCCAGACAGCCATCCTCTGTTGACTCCCAGACAGCCATCCTCTGTTGACTCCCAGACAGCCATCATCTGTTGACTCCCAGACAGCCATCCTCTGTTGACTCCCAGACAGCCATCCTCTGTTGACTCCCAGACAGCCATCATCTGTTGACTCCCAGACAGCCATCATCTGTTGACTCCCAGACAGCCATCCTCTGTTGACTCCCAGACAGCCATCATCTGTTGACTCCCAGACAGCCATCATCTGTTGACTCCCAGACAGCCATCCTCTGTTGACTCCCAGACAGCCATCATCTGCTGACTCCCAGACAGCCATCATCTGCTGACTCCCAGATAGCCATCCTCTGTTGACTCCCAGACAGCCATCCTCTGTTGACTCTCAGACAGCCATCATCTGTTGACTCCCAGACAGCCATCATCTGTTGACTCCCAGACAGCCATCCTCTGTTGACTCCCAGACAGCCATCCTCTGTTGACTCCCAGACAGCCATCCTCTGTTGACTCCCAGACAGCCATCCTCTGCTGACTCCCAGACAGCCATCATCTGTTGACTCCCAGACAGCCATCATCTGTTGACTCCCAGACAGCCATCCTCTGTTGACTCCCAGACAGCCATCATCTGTTGACTCCCAGACAGCCATCCTCTGCTGACTCCCAGACAGCCATCCTCTGCTGACTCCCAGACAGCCATCATCAGTTGACTCCCAGACAGCCATCATCTGTTGACTCCCAGACAGCCATCATCTGTTGACTCCCAGACAGCCATCCTCTGTTGACTCCCAGACAGCCATCCTCTGTTGACTGTACAGTGAAGAAGAGAGTGAAATCTGCAGATTCCTGTAATCATCACACATCGACCAAGATCATCTTGTAGTGTCTAACTGCTGGCTCTCTCATCATCACTGTCTTTTTGGCACTACCTTCGTTATTTTACATACTAGTAAGTGAGTTTTAGTATTATTTTTTATAATATTAAAATTTTTTATTATTATTAATTGTTTACAAAACCGGTCATCTTAAAATCATTCATTCAATAGATGTCTTCCCAGATTGCACGGTCATAAGAATTAAAACATCACCTTCCCATTTTTGTCATAGCACAAGAACTCTACTTCCCACTCGCAGCACCTAAGTTCGTCTGACAGGTTTTCCCAGAATCTATTAATAAACATAAGCCTTGTTCACTCTCCAATACAACCAATTGTCTCCACTCATTCCAATCTAACACCATTAATCATGCCTGCCTGTTCCTCACGTTCATAATGTTTACAACCTTCACACTTTCTATCCACCGATTTCTAAAATTATACATACCCTTCCTTCCTTATACTCAAAATTATTAAATCGTCTTTTCCACCCAGCTCTGTTATATTCTTTCCAAATTCGCAAACCATATCGGCAGTCACTAATGAACACTCAAAATAATGCTCTTTGCAACCCAATATCGTATTTATGTTTCTTTGAACC
>NW_027197780.1:0-55029 GCF_038502225.1 Cherax quadricarinatus | reverse complement strand
TTATTTCAATTATAACTCTTCCATACACTTTACCAGGTATACTCAACAGACTTATCCCCCTATAATTTTTGCACTCTCTTTTATACCCTTTGCCTTTATACAAAGGAACTATGCATGCTCTCTGCCAATCCCTAGGTACCTTACCCTCTTCCATACATTTATTAAATAATTGCACCAACCACTCCAAAACTATATCCCCACCTGCTTTTAACATTTCTATCTTTATCCCATCAATCCCGGCTGCCTTACCCCCTTTCATTTTACCTACTGCCTCACGAACTTCCCCCACACTCACAACTGGCTCTTCCTCACTCCTACAAGATGTTATTCCTCCTTGCCCTATACACGAAATCACAGCTTCCCTATCTTCTTCAACATTTAACAATTTCTCAAAATATTCCCTCCATCTTCCCAATACCTCTAACTCTCCATTTAATAACTCTCCTCTCCTATTTTTAACTGACAAATCCATTTGTTCTCTAGGCTTTCTTAACTTGTTAATCTCACTCCAAAACTTTTTCTTATTTTCAACAAAATTTGTTAACATCTCACCCACTCTCTCATTTCCTCTCTTTTTACATTGCTTCACCACTCTCTTAACCTCTCTCTTTTTCTCCATATACTCTTCCCTCCTTGCATCACTTCTACTTTGTAAAAACTTCTCATATGCTAACTTTTTCTCCCTTACTACTCTCTTTACATCATCATTCCACCCAGTCGCTCCTCTTCCCGCCTGCACCCACTTTCCTGTAACCACAAACTTCTGCTGAACACTCTAACACTACATTTTTAAACCTACCCCATACCTCTTCGACCCCATTGCCTATGCTCTCATTAGCCCATCTATCCTCCAATAGCTGTTTATATCTTACCCTAACTGCCCCCTCTTTTAGTTTATAAACCTTCACCTCTCTTCCCTGATGCTTCTATTCTCCTTGTATCCCATCTACTTTTTACTCTCAGTGTAGCTACAACTAGAAAGTGATCTGATATATCTGTGGCCCCTCTATAAACATGTTCATCCTGAAGTCTACTCAACAGTCTTTTATCTACCAATACATAATCCAACAAACTACATCATATCTTGCATACTTATTTATCCTCTTTTTCTTAAAATGTGTATTACCTATAACTAAACCCCTTTCTATACAAAGTTCAATCAAAGGGCTCCCATTATCATTTACACCTGGCACCCCAAACTTACCTACCACACCCTCTCTAAAAGTTTCTCCTACTTTAGCATTCAGGTCCCCTACCACAATTACTCTCTCACTTGGTTTAAAGGCTCCTATACATTCACTTAACATCTCCCAAAATCTCTCTCTCTCCTCTGCATTCCTCTCTTCTCCAGGTACATACACGCTTATTATGACCCACTTCTCGCATCCAACCTTTACTTTAATCCACATAATTCTTGAATTTACACATTCATATTCTCTTTTCTCCTTCCATAACTGATCATATAACATTACTGCTACCCCTTCCTTTGCTCTAACTCTCTCAGATACTCCAGATTTAAACCCATTTATTTCCCCCCACTGAAACTCTCCTATCCCCTTCAGCTTTGTTTCGCTTAGGGCCAGGACATCCAACTTCTTTTCATTCACAACATCAGCAATCATTGTTTCTTGTCATCCGCACTACATCCACGCACATTTAAGCATCCCAGTTTTACAAAGTTTTTCTTCTTCTCTTTTTTAGTAAATGTCTGCAGGAGAAGGGGTTACTAGCCCATTGCTCCCGGCATTTTAGTCGCCTCATACGACACGCATGGCTTACGGAGGAAAGATTCTTTTCCACTTCCCCATGGACAATAGAAGAAATAAAGAAGAACAAGAGCTATTTAGAAAAAGGAGAAAAGCCTAGATGTATGTATATATATATGCATGTGCGTGTCTGTGAAGTGTGACCAAAGTGTAAGTAGGAGTAGCAAGATATCCCTGTTATCTAGCGTGTTTATGAGACAGAAAAAGAAATAAATAATGTCTTGACGAATACGTAAAATTGGTCAATTAGCAAGAACTCGTTTAAAATTAAGTCTTGTCTAAAATTTTCTCAATCACGTTCATGAAAAAGTTAATAATTTTGTACCAAAAGAACCTAAGAAAACTTTCTTAACTCTTTATGACCAGCGCAATTTAATTTATCCTAATCCAACTTAATATATTTTAGATAGTTTACAATAATTTAATAAAAAACAATGAAACATATTTTTTTATTAGGTTCGGAATGATTTTTGAGAAATTATTACATACACAAATTTTCTCTTGCCTTATATGGCAAGAGTGTTGTTATATGAGCCCAAATAGCCAGTTTTACCTATTCGGCACGACATAACCATCATACAGCAGAGTCAAGCTGATGTACCACTTTTCCTAAGTACAATACCTGAATCACTCTGGCCAACACACTTCTTTCTCGCTCTCTCCCAAACTATTGTGAAAGACTATCCATCTCGATATTGATAGTAAACTAATATTTAACAATGCCTCCAACCGCTCCGAAACATCGAAACATGGAATAAAATCAGAATACCTCTCCACATACAGCAACATTTCGAACATTCCCAAAAATTACGTCAAAATTCGCCCAAAATTACGTCCCAAAATTCGCCAGACCAGATACCCCGACTCCAAAGCAATGGACTTCCGGCTAGAACTTCCTCAGCCTTGTGGGAAAGACGAAACACTCAGAAAATGCTAGAAAAACTACACAAAAACGTCAAAAAGAAATGCCGATATATACCCAGTTATTTTAAATGTGAGATTATACTCCGCTTCAAGACTAAAATGCAACTGTAACAGCAGTCCTGATCCTAATACCAACGACCCTTGTACAGTGGACCCCCGCTTAACGATCACCTCCAAATGCGACCAATTTATAAGTGTATTTATGTAAGTGCGTTTGTACGTGTATGTTTGGGGGTCTGAAATGGACTAATCTACTTCACAATATTCCTTATGGGAAAAAATTCGGTCAGTACTGGCACCTGAACATACTACTGGAATGAAAAAAGTTCGTTAACCGGGGGTCCTCTGTATTTCGGAACATTTCCCATTTACAACCAGCACTAAAATATTTCATATATAAATCAGTGCAAAGGCCACTGAACTTTATATGTAACTTAACAAAAATACATAAAACATTACCAAAATTGTATAAAAATGTGCTAAATCATTATCTCATTGCGCAATTCAACGCCCCAGAGCAGCTGGAGGCTCTCTCAGATAAACCCGTCTTAATCCAAATCATGCAAATCATCGCACTCCCAGTCGAAACCGTTGCCACATTAAAATTTCATGGAAAACAAGCTAAATCGTATTCTATTTGTAGTAGAAAACCCCTTAAACCCCGGGGCAATTCCTATGCATAATCCAGCTAAAAATTGAAGCACGTCAGAAAACGCCTGAGGGCGCTGCAAAACGTCGAAATGTGCTTCAAAATCATTCATATTACACCCATGTACTCTAATATGATTTACTCCCATAAAATCACATGAAAAATAAATTGTGTGGGGGGGGAGGGGGTGAACGCTCCCGTGCGCTTGAGTGAGCAACTATTCGTGCTCAATGAAAAATGAGTAATTTTTTGGGACCAGACAGCAAAACGAGGAGCTCACTGTGAGGTAACCTTAGGCATTAATATTCATGGTTTTTGATTATTTTTCTGGCCTCCACCCAGGTCCTTTGTCCCCTTCCTTTCTTTTCATCCATCCACTCCTCCATCCCCTCTACCTATATATTCTGATGACTTTGCGCCAGGTAAACTTTACACTAGTGAATATTTTATGGAAGGAAGGAAAGACGGGTGTAAATATTATTACAAGTACTGCAGCTAGTGTATATTGCAAGTACTGCAGCTAGTGTATATTGCAAGTACTGCAGCTAATGTATATTGCAAGTACTGCAGCTAGTGTATATTGCAAGTACTGCAGCTAGTGTATATTGCAAGTACTGCAGCTAGAGTATATTGCAAGTACTGCAGCTAGTGTATATTGCAAGTACTGCAGCTAGTGTATATTGCAAGTACTGCAGCTAGTGTATATTGCAAGTACTGCAGCTAATGTATATTGCAAGTACTGCAGCTAGAGTATATTGCAAGTACTGCAGCTAGAGTATATTGCAAGTACTGCAGCTAGTGTATACTGCAAGTACTGCAGCTAATGTATATTGCAAGTACTGCAGCTAGAGTATATTGCAAGTACTGCAGCTAGTGTATACTGCAAGTACTGCAGCTAATGTATATTGCAAGTACTGCAGCTAGAGTATATTGCAAGTACTGCAGCTAGTGTATATTGCAAGTACTGCAGCAAGTGTATATTGAAAGTACTGCAGTTAGTGTATATTGCAAGTACTGCAGTTAGTGTATATTGCAAGTACTGCAGCTAGTGTATATTGCAAGTACTGCAGCTAGTGTATATTGCAAGTACTGCAGCTAGTGTATATTGCAAGTACTGCAGCTAGTGTATATTGAAAGCCAGCAACAGCTTCGACAATTTCCACGCTTTTTACTATTCTTGTTGTGCGTCTCAGCGTCTCCTGTACAAGTAATTTTCTACAAAATTCTTACGAGTACACACACTTGAGCTATACGAAATGTTACAGTAAAACTGCTTCATGAGAGAGTATCTGGGCTTCGTGAGAGAGTATCTGGGTTTCGTGAGAGAGTATCTGGGTTTCGTGAGAGAGTATCTGGGTTTCGTGAGAGAGTATCTGGGTTTCGTGAGAGAGTATCTGGGCTTCGTGAGAGAGTATCTGGGCTTCGTGAGAGAGTATCTGGGCTTCGTGGGAGAGTATCTGGGCTTCGTGAGAGAGTATCTGGGCTTCGTGAGAGAGTATCTGGGCTTCGTGGCAGAGCATCTAGGCTTCCTGATAGCTTCCAGTCGACATTTCTGGGCGTCCAGTTTCGGGCTGTTCCATTGTGACGACTGTTTGTAGCTGCTGGGTGAAAGAAAATTTTATATATTAGTTGTGTTTCACCGAGTCGGGTGCTGTGATGTGACTGTGAGGTGTAGTCTCGTCCTTATATGCCTTCCCGTTGATCTTTTATTTTTACAGTTCCTTGATAATGTGAAGTCACAAAAACGCTTGGAATTTCTCTATTTTTTCACAGTGGTTGTAGGTGGGTGTGTGTGTGTGTGTGTGTGTGTGTGTGTGTGTGTGTTAGAAAGGAGTGAGTGGAGGCAAGTGACTCATGATTTGATGTGTTAATATATGATCAGCGTAATATTTATGAAGGTAGTGAGGGAAGGTAGCCAGGACTTGAGTCCTGGAGGTGGAGAGTACAGTACCTGTAAGTTTAACAAAACTATGTAACAATGATATGCATTTTATTCGCTGAAATATTTTTTTATTTTATTTTGATTATTAAATTTTCACTGCAGACATGGAACTGCTTGTTTCTTTTCCTACTCGTCTCGCCTTCTGATTGTCTAGGCTCAGGTTGCCTGTATCTAAATTCTCAGAATTTATTACTTTTTTCCCTCAGTTTTGTGCCACACTTCATTATTTGTAACATCATGAAGAGGGAATGAAGAGAGAAATAATAATGTTATTAAATTTTTTTGCATACTTAGTAAATGTATGATGTATCTTTAACAATTGTGTGTCTGTCACCTTAATGTCAAAGTAGTTATATATGGATCCCTGGGTGATAAGTTTATCTGTATTTTTCAAAATAATGTTAATTGAAAGAAAAGCATTCGATGATGTAAGGTTAATGAAGCCAGTGTCCAGCAATGCTGTCTTGATGGCAACACCAAATTCAGAGTTGTTGAATCTCCGGGAAAGTAACATAGTACCACCATGAATGAAGACACACAAGATGCTGAACTAGTTCTGAATGACTCGCTAAATCGTAATGACACGTTTGCAAACAAACCATATCACGGGTGGGGTTAGAACCCGCTATCAGATAGTCATAAAACTCCAGACGGACGCACTAGCCGCTGAAAGAACACATGCGAGTTCTTAAAATATATGTTTAGGGGGAGCGATTTACCACAAGAGGTTCCCTGAGGACGAAGTCCCTACAGTGAATATCACACAAAAAATAATTGAAAATGTTGTACAAAAATACAAGTCTATAAAGGAGTAGAAGACTTCTTAGAAACATCAAAAGAAAAAAAAAATAAGAAACATTGGTTAATAAAGAAGAAACAAAATATGCTTATCTAATATTAAAATAGTATATTCATGAAATGGAATCAAGGAAAGTGTAGTTATGTCTCAATGTTTAATTATATAGAAAAGATACTCCGTAGTTAATGGAGAGGTAAACACAAGCTGAGTACAAACATTGAATGAGATAACACCTGCGATTGATAGGGATAAGCACAATTTCGGTGATGTAATAAATAATACGAATAAACATACTGTCAAAAATAGATGCTTTTTCCTTGTGTTGAGAGAAAATTTTTACGGGAAGAAAGTCTGTAAGTGTAAGGCGGAGTTTGATTAGATACTTTAGAAGTTAAAGGCTAGGAATATCCTGGAACTTTTTTTTTTCCTTGCGAAGAGCCCGTTTAACTTTATTTTAAGAAAATGTTCCAAAGGGAAAGTAGATAGACCTTCACACTGATCTCTCACTGCAATACACACAACGTCAAATACAATAACAATAGAATTTCTTTACCTTTCTTCAATCAACAGATGATTAACTTAAACTCAATGAGCAATTTTTACTTTCAAGTGTTAAATCTGGAACACCACCCCTTTCAACTGCCTGGTCTCAGATTGAGCCACGGGAGCGTTGGCCCCTGAAACCCTCTCCAGGTAAACTCGAGGTATATTTTCCTTGCTGAACAGTACGAGATGATGCAGCAGTCTCCAGCCTGTTTAGCTTCATCCTGGATGACAGTACAACAGTCTAACCTCTTCAAGGGGAGCTCCTTGGCATGGTGAAGAGGCTCTTGGTCTGAGGAATTAGACCTGTTGGTCTCCTTCCTCAGACCGAACCTAATTACCCCCCAATCCCCCCTTCCCTATCCCATCCTCCCTTTCCTCCTCCTCCTCCTCCCCATCCCTCCCTTATTCCCTTCCTCTTTTTGGCCTTTGGGATTCTTCCCACAGGCACGCTAGTTCCTAGGTAGGGGGAAGGGTACCGGGGTCCATCCTAGTCTCTTGAGGTTCTTGGCGGTGGTGTAGTTTGCCGTGGAATCTGGATCGCCTGAGGATGTCCCAGTCCCTCTCCGGTCTCCCGGCGGGTGGCTTTGGATGTCTTTCGGGTGACGGGTGTATCTCTGGAGGCCGCCTTTCGGATTCCGTGAGTGGTGGCCAAAGGAGGTATGCTTTGTGGCAGATATCCGGCTGCCCTCTCTTTTGTCCACCGAGGTAGCTCGGCAGATGTGAGGTTGCTATCCCGGATTGTTGGTTTACTGGCATGATGGGTAGGGTATGGCATGGGTTCCACGCCACATCTCCGCTACTTGCGGTGATGAGGTCCTCTTGGGCGCGGAGGGAGATATCCGGCCCTTTCATTCCTCCTAGGAACTATTCCTCCCCATTCCCCCCCTTTTTTTAATCTTTTTCTTTATTTTTCTTTTCTTTCTTTTTTTTCTTAGAAACAAAAAGAAAGAAGTAATCTAACCATGGAGGACCCAATCCATGAACCTGCTACCCCCGGGCCCCTTCTTGATACCACACCCCATTCTGACCCTGCCTCGCTTTCTGACCACTCTTCGGACACTCCTGATGCCCCTGTACCTCTTGCTGGTGCTGTTTCATCACCCACTTCACATACCGGGGTTTCAACTGACTCCTTCGATTTGTCTGACCTTCGCTCTCCTTTGACTATGCTTCCTGCCTCTTCCTCTAGGGTGCGGCAATTTTCGAATTGCCAGAGCGTTCTACGTTGGACCAACTCTGGTCCCACTCCTAAACACCAACGAAAGTTACCTGATGATACTTCACCACCTTCTCGTTCTACTCAGAAAAGATCGACACGTCATGCACTCCCTTTCCACGCTCAATTTCGGAATGCACAATGGACTAAATTCTTTACTTTATGACCGATTTCCTCTATTGCCTGTCTTTCCGATCATAGTATTGGCAAGGCGCTCTTACGCCATGTTGGTAGAGATATTTCCTTTCATGCTATAAAGAGTGGTACGTGCATCATCACAGTCCAGAATGCTACCCAAGCTCATGATCTTTCTCTTTCACATATCGATACTATCCTGTCACTATCGAGAAACATCATTCCCTCAATTCTTGTAGTGGTACTGTCATTCTGCCCCATACTGTAGTCCAACAGAATTTCCAGACATGTGGCAATGACATTCTCGAACAGCTGGATCTCTGAGATCTCCCAATCCTTAAGGCAGACATGTCCTTCCTGCACGCGGGCGGAGACGATACCCTTGCAATGTGGCTCGATTAACTTTTGACAGCCGTGAACTCCCATTCTCTGTTTATGTAGCAGGACATCGGTTACAAGTTCGAAAGGTGATCCCTACACCGAAACAGTGTAGAAATTGCTGGCGATTTGGTCACCCAGCGAAATATTGCAGATCTATAGCCGAATGCCCAGTCTGTGGTGCCGATGACCATTCTAATTCATCTTGCAGTCGACGTCCCTCTTGCCTTGATTGTCATGAGGCTCACCCTTCGTACTCTCGCCATTACCAGGTCTACTTAAATGAGCGATAAATCTGATGCCTCAGAGGCAGAAGGTCTCCCTTATGCTGTGGCAGTTTCTCATCTCTGCCTCCAAGGGAGACTACAATGTGTTTCTTATTCTCGTATTTCAAACGTCCCCCCACTTCTGGGGTCCCATCTTCTGTAGCCTCCTCTGTGGTTACCCCTCCCATACTCCTGTGCTGTCCTGAGCTCAGACATCCCTACTTCAACACCTCAATCTGTTCTCACATCTTCGTGTTCACCCTCACAAGCCCCGGTATCGACAAGACCTCGTACGACACCTTCTACCAATTGCCCCTCTACTTCTCAGAAGTTCAAAAAATCCCCATTGCTCAAATCTTCTTTGCCCCCTTCTTCCACTTCCACATTTTACCTTTCCAGTCTCTGTG
The DNA here is from genome assembly GCF_038502225.1 of Cherax quadricarinatus. Lineage (NCBI taxonomy): Eukaryota > Metazoa > Arthropoda > Malacostraca > Decapoda > Parastacidae > Cherax > Cherax quadricarinatus. Next base: position 46,001 of record NW_027197780.1, on the reverse strand, counting down.
CCTGGTTCTTCCCCTCTCACTGGCTCTATTTCAAGTGTGGAGGTTCACCCTCCTCCTCGTACTGTGCCTTCCTTCCCTGTCCCCTCCCAAGTTTCTCCCTCTGCAACCTCCCAGGTTTCTGCCTCTTCTGTCCCCTCCCACACTTCTTCTCCAGTTCCCTATGCTCTTTCGTCCTCCCCCTTACTTTGGTACAGTCTATTACTGTCCCAATCTTTACTCACCTTCCTCCTTCTATTTCCAATATTGTCTCCCATACAACGTCTTTGAATTCAGAAACACTTGAAGCTATTTCAGAATATATTGCGGAGACTAAACCTTCAATGGACACTGATTCACCTCCTGTTCCTTCTCTTCCCTCTCCTCCATTTCCACAACTTCTTTCTTAGCAACGCTCCGTTCCTTCGCTGCCTAAACATCTTCCGATGCCACCACCCGTAGACTTTTCTAACCCCTCTAGTCCGTAGGTACCCTTACCTGTGGATTCCTGGTATTTTCCTCGTTGCCAATCATGGCCTATTTACAGTGGAATATCCGTGGCCTCATGGGTAATCAGGGTGAGCTTCAGATGTTGCTTTCCTGGTTTTTACCTGTTGGTGTTTGCTAACAAGAACCAAAATTACACTCTGCTGTTTTCCAACCCATCTCAGGCTATAATTTATTGTATTCTTCGAATCCTTTGTCTGATGGGACCTTTAATGAAAGCGCCCTTCTTCTACGCAACGACATTCTGTACCGTCAACTATTTGTTCATACCTCGGTGCATTACACTGCAGCCCGTATCCACTTGAATAAGTGGTTTACAATGTGTTCTTTGTATCTCTCCTTCTCGGGCATTATCTATCCAAGATTTTGCCTTTCTTGTTTCATCCTTACCACCACCACCTCTGTTACTTTGCGGTTTTAATGCCCACCATTTCCTCTGGGGGATGTCTCATTGTGACTCGCGTGACATTCAGTTGGAGGCATTTCTCGCTTCTCGCCCCCTCCATGTTTTAAATACGGGTACTCCCACCCAGTCTGATCCTCGTACTCATGCTCTCTCTTGCATCGACCTCTCGGTCTGCTCTTCCTCCACTGCACTAGACTTTGCCTGGTCTGTTCTACCGGACTTGCATGACAACGATCATTTTCCAATCATTCTTTCTTCTCCTTCGTATTCACCACCTCTCCGTAGCCCTCGCTGGCAATTTGATCGATCAAATTGGGACCTTAACGCGCAACTCATTGCTTTTAGTGAGGTTCCTTCTTCATCCTCCATTGATGAGCTTTTACACCTTCTCAACGTCAGTTTTAACCGCAGCTTCTCATTCTATACCCTAAACCTCAGGCAGGCATTCTCAGAAGTGGGTGCCATGGTGGTCTCCTGCTTGTACTTGGGCAGTACGTTTGAAACGCGCTGCGTGGGGCAGGTACCGGTACAAAAGAACCACAGAGAGACTTCTAGATTTTAAGCAGAAGCGAGCGGTTGCTCGCCGTGTCATCCATGACGCTAAACGCACTTGCTGGCGAGATTGTTTCCACCATCACCTCTGCTTCCTCTATGAGTGCAGTCTGGAAAAAGTACGGAAACTGAGGGGTAAATACTCTCCTGACCCGGCTCCTGTTCTGCAAACCCTCTTGACGTTGTCATTGAAATTGGCATTCATCTGGTCCGTATTTCTCAGGGGCTCCATCTATGCCCCTCGTTTCTTTCCTCAAAGTCTGCCAGAGAGTTAGCACCTTTAGACTTTTCTTCTTTCAAAGAAGAATCTTACAATGTGCCTTTTTACACTTCTGGAACTGGAGGCAACACTCTCAGCTTGCCGATCATCGGCAGCTGGGCCTGACGGCATTCATATTCGGTTGTTACAACATTTACATCAGTCAGCCTTTATATTCCTCTTACAACTCTTCAATCTTATTTGGTTACAAGGAGTTCTTCCCAAGCTGAGGAAATCCGCCATTGCTCTCCCTTTCCGCAAACCGGGTACTACGGGACGTGATGCCTCCCACTATCATCCCATTGCTCTTATTAGTGCAGTTTGCTAAGTGATGGAACGTCTGGTAAACCGACGTTTAATGTGGTATCTAGCGACACACAACAGTCTCTCCACTAGTCAATATGGCTTTCGTAAGGGCCATTCTACCATAGACCCCTTACTACGCTTGGATACGTATGTTCGTAATGCCTTTGCAAATAACCACTCAGTTATTGCCATATTTTTTGATCTTGAGAAGGCATATGACACAACTTGGAGGTATATTATTTTGGCCCAAGCATACTCCTTAGGCCTCCGAGGCAATGTATCATCCTTCCTTAAGAACTTTTTAACTGACAGACATTTCCGTGGTCGGGTTAATAATATGCTCTCCCCTGACTTTGTTCAAGCTGAAGGTGTCCCCCAGGGATGTGTTCTGAGCACAACACTTTTTCTCCTTGCTATAAATGATTTGGCCTCTGTTCTTCCATCAAATATTTGGTCATGACTATGCTGATGACATCGCTATTGCTTGTGCAGGCGCTGACTGTCACCTCATTATAGTTTCTCTCCAGCATGTGGTCGACCGTGTTTCCAATTGGGCCACCACACATGGGTTTAAATTTTCCATTACTAAAACTCGCCAAATTACTCACTAGACGCGCTGTTATCTCCACTCATTATTTGTACCTCTATGGCTCACCTTTCCCTGAACGTGATAAGGTCAGGTTTCTAGTCCTCTTTGACCGTAGGTTATCCTGGAAACCTCACATTACCTCTTTGAAAGCAAATTGTCACAGCCGGTTGAACCTTCTTAAAACTCTTACTCATCTTTCATGGAGAGCTGATCGTCGAACTCTCCTTCGCCTACATTCAGCCCTCATTTTATCGAAACTCGATTATGGTGACCAGATCTATTCAGTGGCCTCTCCTGCTACTCTCTCTAGCCTTAATCCCATCCATCACCAAGTATTACGTTTATGCCTTGGTGCTTTTCGCTCTTTTCCTGTTAAGAGCCTCTATGCTCAAGCGAATATTCCATCCTTGTCCAATCGCCGTGATGCCCATTGCCTTCACTACTATGTTCGCTCTCATGATCTCCGTAATCCTTCCATATGTAGAATAGTCACCGATGTTAGTAGACATTCTTTATTTGTTCGTCGCCCCTGTTTGCTCCCTCCCTTTTCTCTTCGCCTACATTCGCTCTTGTCTTCCCTTCAGTTACCACCTTTCCATGTTCATGTAGCATCTCACTTTTCCCTACCCCTCTGGGAAGTTCCAGCTGTTCGAGTCTGTTCTTTCTCACTCTCTTGCGCGAAAGCCCAACTGCCTACGGTAGCTTCCCGCTCTCTTTTCCTTGATCACTTCCGCTCTCATTCTCATGTCATCGCAGTGTACACAGATGGCTCTAAGTCTTCTGTCGGCGTCGGATTGGTGCAGCGTTTCCGGACAGTGTTGTGCGAGGATATTTACTATCCTCGGCTAACCTTTTTACTGCTGAATTGTATGCCATTCTTGCAGCACTTATCCGTATTGCATCTATGACTGTGTCATCATTTGTGGTTGTCTCAGATTCCCTTAGTGCTTTACAGGCTATACGAAAATTTGATACACCTCACCCCATAGTTCTCTGTATCCAACTTTGGCTACGCAGCATCTCTACCAAGCATAAAGATACTGTTTTTGTTGGGTCCCTGGTCATGTTGACGCACAGGGCAATGAACAGGCAGACACTGCAGTACATGACCTACCAGTTTCACATACAGGTGTTCCATTTACGGACTATTTTGCTGTAATAGCTACCCATCTTCACACCCGTTGGCAACAACGTTGGTCTAATCTGCTCGGTAACAAACTTCAGTCTATTAAGCCGAGTATAGGTTGCTGGCCATCTTTTTGTCATCAGTGTGGAGGTTGGGAGACTACTCTCTCCCGTCTTCGCACTGGCCACACTCGTCTTACTCATGGGTATCTCTTGGAGAGGCACCCTGTTCCTCTCTGTGAGAAGTGTCAGGTTCCAGTATTGGTTAGCCACATTCTGTTAAACTGCCCTCTCTATCAACCTTTCCTTCTTGCTGATGGATCCTCCTTATAACCTGACTCTCTTTGACTTCTTGACGGCAACTGATTTACTCCACAAACTCTGATACCTCTCGCACTCCTCTCAGCCCTTTCTAACTCACTCTTGCTACCCTCTACCCCTGCACTATCCAGTTGGTGAAGAAACCTCCTTCCTTCGTAACTACTCCCTAGATGATTGTAAGTGCAGCATCTTCGTTCATGCCTCTCTCCTCCTCAGATGACAAAGCTGCTATGTCTGCTTCCACAATACCTATTTCGTTTCTACACGACAGAACTGGTACAGCAGCCTTTTTTCCCCTGTCTAAATCGTCAATACATGACAGAATTAGTTAAACTGCACCGGTTGATATACCATTAGAGAACTCCTGCATTCCCACAGTAAAAAAAAATGGAGTTATCAATGGTTTTTGCCCCTTCTGGGAATATTGGACAACAAAGTCGACCAAAATCTGATTAACCGAATGGGGTTATAACTGCGTCAGTTGCAAAATGGCCACCATTGATCATGAGAATTAGCGGTGCTGTAGAGCAATTTTTGTGTCTAACCTAGACCTTTAAAGGTCAAGGAACTCATTGATGCCAACAGAATTCTGATCCGGCTACACCGACCCTTAAATTAGACTAAGATCAAAAATCATGAATGAACACACTAATTCCATTAGCTGCAATGTTGTTTCGCCAAAAAAAGCAGTTTTAGGTTCAGTGCATGAAAAAATTCATTTTTTTTCAGAGTAACTACATGTTTCAGAATAATGTGATTGAGACCATATTGAATGATTCAGTGAAAAATCTTACTAAATGAAAATCAGCCATTTGTTTAAAATTCTCAGTGCGGTAATAAAAACTTCCGTTAGGCTATAGAAAAACGTCCTCTAACTCCTCTGGAAGATGGTTATGCTGATTTTCACAGGAGTTACGTATGCACAATTCACATGCACAAGTAAATAGAACCCATATCATCTGAAACTGTAGCTGGGGTTGATTGTCTTCAAGTCAACAATCCGAATTCTAAGGATCAATATCACTTTCCATCCCCCATCCAAGTTATGGCCTGAGACAATAGAATTTGGTAGAGGGTTCAGCTGGGGAAGACGTTCAGGCATACACGATTGTGCAAAAGAGAATTTCTTAGTTTGTCATAACGCAAGGCTGCCAGAAAACATATGCTCTTCCCACCAAACAGAACAGTAATCGCTTCTCTCCCGAGGTTCTCAGTGTCATTACGGTTCTTGCCTGGTAAAGAGAATGCATTTTTCACAGGACTGGAGGACTGGATGAACTTTCACGAGTTTTTGGAAGGCTGGTGTATATTTCCCTGGTGAATTATTGAAACTGGCCGTTTGAATTGCAATGGAAGGTTCCATAAGATGCGAAACCTCATATCCCGTGCTTTTCGAAACTTAGTTTCGAAAAGCACGGGACATTTCTATTATGTTTAATTCAGAAATGGTTTCTCTCTTGACAAGAGGCATCATCTTCCTCTAAGCTATTTTATCTATAAACTCGAGATAAGGTATAATGAACGGTTATTAATAAACTGAAAAAATGATCTGGACTCTAACTGTGGTCCTGACAGGTACCAGGTACCTAGAGTTGGCTACCGTGGTCCTTCTCTATTTCTTTCTACTTTCCTACATATCATTACACTGAACGAATATTTCTCGAATATTATTCATTATCATGATTGTCAGTCAGACATTTCTATAATCTGATGTGTCAAGAATTATTGTTGACTTTGCTGATAATTTCTCATCTTGCCTTACCTTACTCAAGCAATATTAAACAAAGTTTGTTGTCGTTCTTTGTATTTTTTCTTCCTAATACCAGGTACCAGCATAGAAGACTGCGATCCATTAATCAGTCAACCACAACATATTCCAGCCATAAATCTTAGTCACAAACTCTGTATAAGTAGCAAACTTTTACACGTATTTGGAAGATAAAATCAAGAATTTGCTTTAGTGTTATCTGCCCTGATTCTCTTCTCCATTTTCTTAAACTATATTTTGTACTTAAGATTTATTAGACTATTGTCTAAATTAGAAAAGTGGTAAAATAAATTGGTCTACAACATTTCCTTGGAGAGGGGAAATGTACTGGACAGCTGAAAAACTATAAACGTGAACCCAGTATACAAAAAGGTGGATAGACAGAGGCACTGAATTATACTCTTATCATTGACATATATATAGTCCAAAATATTGAAATATATAATCAGGGAAAAAAGTAGTTCAGCATCTAGAAAGTAGATATATTTTACTAGAAATTTAACACTGATTTAGAAAAAAGTAAATGTTGCCTCACTAACCAACTCGAGTATTACAACAGAAAAACGGAAATCAAACATAATAGACAAGGAAGAGTTGGCTGCATATTTTTGGACCTTAGGGAAACACTTGACATTGTACCCCAAAAGAGAATGATTCACAAATTAGACCAGCCACGAATACGAGTTAGTCCTACAGCGGTTCAAGGAATATCTAACGAACAGGAGAGAGTGATGGTAAGGGCAATTCGACGATCTTTATTATTCTTAATATAAATGACCTGTCAGAGGAGACTGATCGTCTGCCTCATTGTTTGATGATATAAAACTAATGAGAAGATTACAAACTGAAGAAAAAAGACAGGATACAGATATAGTAGACCTGGACAAGCTGCAAGAATGGTCAAACAAGGGGTTACAGGAGGGGTTACTAGTAAATGCATGGTCAGGAAAATTGGGCCTCCGGAGTGGCGACCGGAAGCAAAATGCAGTCTGAGAAGCAAGGAACAACAGTTATCGCTCAACACGGAAGCATCACACCCAATATATAGCCAGAAGAGCAGAAAGTTAATCTCAAAAGCGCCTTCTGAAACTTCAGTAAAGCGTCTGTTAGGACTCCAATCACGACACGTTATGCCCATCATGGAGAATGCAGCACCAACATGGAGCCCTAACCTGAAGCAGCATATTCGAATACTAGAAAAGGTTTGAAACACTACTATTACCAGAGCAGAGGAAATGGTTTTGAAGCGAGACTAGAGGAACTAAACGGAGGATGAAGGTTTAGGGGAGACATGATTAAGACATAAAAAATGCTCAGAAGCTTTCACAAAACAGATAGGGACAAGAAATTTAAATGACAGGCATAGGAGCAAGAAGACATAGACGGAAACCAAAGACACAGATGTATCACATGGACATAAGGAAATACGTTCTCGCTTCATGGAGGTATATAGTAGCTAGATGAAGTGGTAGAGGCAAACTCGATACACAGTTTCAAGAGTAGATACGACAGGTTCCCTGTGGTCAGAAACCAATAATTTCGGCGACTTTGGTTTAAGAAACAGAACCAGGGGCTATCACTTGACACCCGCAAACAAAACTCATCAAGTACAATTCTGTGATAAGCAAACAAACACACGCACCTTCCAGAGCTGAAGTGAGATGAAGGAGCCGGAGTTGACGTGACTTGAGGTAAAGGATTGGTCACGTGAGAACTACTCAGGAAGCCTCTTATGCAGGCGACATCTGTCATCAATAGACACACCCAATTGTTGTACCTGTGTTTCACTCATCAATCTGTTGATATTGTTTATCATCACTAATAAATCACAACAATACACTCAGTAATACATCAAATATCAGTAATGTAATATTTAATATTAACAATTTCATCAAATCACGGAAAAATTATTTTTAAACTATTATAAGTGAAAGTTTTCAGTTATGGAATTATTTTAACATTTAAAGAATGTTATTTATTATGCATTACAAATGATGTTATATAATAAATTTGAGTGACTAAACGGAACGAATCATGATACGTAAGATTGAAAAAAATCTGGAACTGTTTCATTCTGGTTAAAGGTCTATTTATACGCCTATAAACCCAGCCGACTAAATAATTTGATTTAACGCCCTACACTTAATCCCTTTGCATAGTTGCAAATAAATTAAATCAAGTTGAAAGCAGAGGAATTTTTATTTAGATAAAACACCGAAATCATATACCGCACATAAACCGGCGCGTCACAGAAGGAGCGTGTTCCCAGGGCCAACGCCCCCCGCCGCCCGGTCCATAGCCAGATGGTGCTTACCGGCACCACCTGGCTATGGACTATAATGATAAACTACAATATATTGTTTATTATGTATCGTATGATTCACTTATCGTGAATCATACGATTATTCGTTAACGCTGGTGAGGTGAATCACTGCTGTTTACAAAATGCTTGAGTCAGTCATTGTCGTTCTCTTCGTATAACTGATATTCTGCTTCCATTATGTGGGAATGAAAGTTGCGACGAACTAGGCATCCGTTGTTGGTTTTATCACTTCAGTGGATGTGTTTGAAGGTGTCTGTTGGTCTTCCCGACAAAGATACTCTCGTATCCGCTACATGCTGTATACTCCTGCTGTGAAATTAATTCATGGCGCTGGGCTTCTCTTTAACAGTATAGGACTAGGTAGCAGTGTCCTTTGGTTTTATTGGAAGCGCACTGGGCTCTCAAACTGAATGTCCGTGGTTCGAGCACCATTACGGGTGGAAACGTTGCTCATGTTTCCTTACACCTGCTGCCTCTGTTCACCTATTAGTATGTAGGTACCTGGGTGTGGTAATATACCTTAGCTGAAGTAGGATAACAAAGAATTGAACATATTAAAAAAAAAAACGTAACATTTATCTCCTCTGAAGTTGATCGAGGCTCCAGGACTGAAAAGCTTACCATTAAATGTCCTAGTTTTTGCTCACGTGTCTCGTTAATCCAGTTTGTCGGTATCAGTAATCAAGGTTTATACCAGGCTAACAGCTCTTGGCCTGCAGAATTGATTTGCCAGAAAATGAAAAGGACTGCAACATACATGTGAGGTGCTCGGTGAATCGTGGCGTTGATAGCACTGCTCAGTGGGCAGGACCAGTCGACTGTTTTTGTTGGAATTCTTTGTTGTCTGAGGAAGTCTTTCTGCTTTCAGGAGTGAACAATGTGAATTGAGAACATTAAATTGGCGATTACTTCTTCAGCGTCTTGTTGCTCTCCTGAAAGATATTCGTACACATACTAGGTCGAAATTTCGTGACCATGTCCTTCTCTCTACGATGTCTAAATATTTTCCATCCCTTAATAAAACCCAGATATATACTCTGCTGCTCACATTTCAAATCTTTTATTTTTTGCTCCTCTTCCTTCATGTTTCTTTCATATTTACCTGCATTATTTAGGCCAAATTTTAAGGTAGTTCCTTTTGTGTACCCCTCAGGTCTCGTCAAGGATGCTAAACTTTGTTTCTTCCTGGTTATCTTTCCAGATTCTCCCTCCTATTGAGCATAGGTGGGCTGTCCTGCGCTCTCCCGAATCATGTCACTCTGAATCATTACAGTATCTCCATTCAATACATTAGTTTCAATGTGATGTTCTCTTTGCATCCTGCATGTTACTTGCTTGTGACTAGCTTGTGCTGCTGGGTCTGGTGCAGTGCTCCATCCTTGAGTGGAGATGATTAGACTGGGTGGGTCATTGGTCTAATCCGGGGGGGACATGGACCTGCTCTGCATGGGTCAGTAGGCCTGTTGCAGTGTTCCTTCTTTCTTATATTCTTATGTTTAAATTCCTCAATCACATTCTTTTATTCTCTTTTCTCTTTCCTGAACTTCTCAGACGTTCTTGCTTCTCAAAAATCATCCTATCTGGCACCTCTAGCCTCATTGTCCGGGCCTCAGCGGCAGATTCGATTTGAGCAGTCGTGTTTCCCTATTCATTATATTCTTCAATGTTTGCTCTCAGTTGATGTACCTTTGTCACTCAATTTCTATTACCTCGGGTATGGATGATTTTTCCATTCTTTTATCTATCAAATCACTTATGGTGTGTTTGAAGAGCAGTGGAATGTGTACGTTGGAGCGATGTGTATTTTTGAGCCAGTGTGTGTGTGTGTGTGTGTGTGTGTGTGTGTGTGTGTGTGTGTGTGTGTGTGTGTGTGTGTGTGTGTGTGTGCACCAAAGGTGCTTGGAACAAAGAATCTACCCGAGAATGAACATGCAGATAGATAAGATATTAATAACAACAGAGACAACGTGACCATCACAGCAAGAACATTATCAACAGAATGGACATTTTTTCATAACGGGAACAGCATGGTTCACAGCTGTGGCATTAGGTAACGCAACAGGTTAATGACCGCAGAATGGGGATTACCTTCACCGTACTCATTAGTGCGTTCAGTGTAGCAGTGTTCGAAGTCAAAGAGAAAATATCGAACTCAACCAAATGCACCAAAAGAAATGGCCTTACCAAATCTAACAGTGACGATTTTGTCAGAATCCGACGGTACAGAGCAATATAAAACTAGTACAACCATATCACACAGTATATTGACTACGCTACAACAAAAATCACCCACCACATGAACAAATACAACAATCTCACCCACCACATGAACAAGTACAACAATCTCACCCACCACATGAACAAGTACAACAATCTCACCCACCACATGAACAAGTACAACAATCTCACCCACCACATGAACAAGTACAACAATCTCACCCACCACATGAACAAGTACAACAATCTCACCCACCACATGAACAAGTACAACAATCTCACCCACCACATGAACAAGTACAACAATCTCACCCACCACATGAACAAGTACAACAATCTCACCCACCACATGAACAAGTACAACAATCTCACCCACCACATAAACAAGTACAATATCACCCACTAAATGACCTAAGTACCTCAATATGAGATATGTGTATGTTTAATAATAAACAATTTGGTATCAGAAACACTAATAATATATTTGAAAAAAAAATGCAATGGCGAATTTATATTTGTTGGGTCATGTAAGAGGATAAGGGTAAAATGCAAATAATTTACTGTATTTGTTAAGGGCGTGTTATGTAAAGGATCAAAGTGGAATATCATTTAACGCATTTAATAAGGATTAGCATTCACGCTAATACTTTCAGCAATATTCTCTATCATGACCTCTGATCTACACACAACACGAATTATAGCTAACAATGTGATCAGAAGTTATTTTTTTTTATCTTCATAACTATCATGTGCATGTTAACTGTAGAATCGTCCACTGCTCGGCTCTCCTCAAGTTTCAGCGTCCTAGTGGGTCAGCGTCGAAAGTAATGTACTGTACTGACTGCTATTAGCCACTTAGAAATGATAAGAGCGACTTCGGGAAAGAGATCGGATTCTCACTGAAATGGCTTGGACATATCGCTCCCAGGAAAAAAAAATGAGTGTAAAACCATTATCAGATTCTAAATGACTCTTAGAGGTTTAGCATTTCCGAATGAATATTATAATATAGTAGTAATGTGAGCAGAAACGTGAAAGATAGCGAATTTTACCAGTTAGAGAGAGTTAGCTCAGAGCATGTCTAATTTGAAATAATTTCACAAATGTAACTGTGAAGTTGATAAACGGCATCGACGAGGTGAATCTAGAGTGACAGAGGCGAGGTAGTGGCTGTAACCAGAGTTAACAGGTCCAGAGAATAAGTCATGACGTCTTACTTTCTGAAGACATACCTGCTAGATGCTCCAGAAAAAACAATTCAGCTGAATATATCTCACTGGATTTGTGTATGGAGTAACCAAACCATACTGGGTTTTCAGGTACCCCCTTTCCCTCAGGAAAAGAACATTTTCACTAAGGCAAGATAACAGAGCATTGCATTTGTTCTACTGGTTCATGCTAGGTAGATCCTGCAAGCAGATACAACAGATACAGCTCCAACTCGCCCAAAATGAACCTCAACAGCTACTCATAAAGCATCCCAAACCTATACTTAGAATACCTACCCACACTTCCCACTCTAGAAAACACCTGTGCAGCATTCTCTCTTGGACAAAACTCACCCAGATAACACTCCTCCCTCCCATGGACACACTCCCGGAGTTCGAGGAACCCCAACCCACTTCCTCTGCCTCGTATACACAACCTACGAATGAACACAAAACTCCGACCCATAACATGTGATGGAAACTACAAACACCACACCAGCGCAAACATACGACATTAAATCTCACTCCATTCAACCGATTCAAACAACTTTCACACAATATTTCAACCGATGCCTACGAATTCAAAGCCCTTACAAATATACTTCGCATACAACATTCTTACCTACTCATACCAGCTTCATCCTACATCCATTCTGCCCATGTATGTGGTTGCCTCAGTACAAAACTGAATTAGTTTTCACGTAGAATAATGATGATTAGGGAGAGATAAGTAGAGCAGAATCATTTAGACCTGTGTGAAAATAGTGAAGAAAAGGGGAATGACTACTAGGAATATGCATCATAAAACTGATGAAATGAAGGGAGAAACGAATGTAGGGTCAAAGGAAAATTTGCTGGAGGAGACAAAGATGCTAGAGAAAGCAGGGAAATAATGAGGAAACGTAAAAACTTGAGTAGAAAATTTTATGGTATAGAGGGAAGGTAGAAGAAGGGGAAAGGAAATTGGAAGTTAAATGTCAAGAGGCTTTGAAAGCAATGCAGTTAAAACGAAATGGCCCACGGTTCAATAATTCTAAGGACCAGATATTGACGGTGTGTACAAAATAAGACAGTGTGATCACTCTTTATTTCTCCCAGTCAACAACAATTTGCCAAATAATGAAAAGGAATAGACGAGTGAAAAAGATGATTTAGGCAACTTGTCTGAACGTTTTAACATCTACTAAATGTTAGCAAGTAATTTATGTAAGGCTGCGATAATCACCCTCTGAAAACTGCAAATACATAGACGCGATAAGATATAAATTATTAAAATAGATAAAGTATTATGTGTTTTTTACAAGAGGCATGGACATTATCTCAGCAGCTGACAGTGACAACGAATCTCTTGAGATAAGAACAACCCCCCAAAATATTTAAACACTGAAAGAGAGACGTGTAATATTATGCACAGTGTGCATAATATTACACGTCTCTCTTTACACACACAAACGAAATATACCAGCTTCCTTCTCTATCTTCCACTTACTTTCTTCTCACCCCTATACTTCTCTCTCTCTCTCTCTCTCTCTCTCTCTCTCTCTCTCTCTCTCTCTCTCTCTCTCTCTCACACACACACACACACACACACACACACACACACACACACACACACACAGACACACACACACACCTGGCAGGCATAAAATGAAAGGAAGTTAGATCAAAACAAACATCATAGCCGTTGAGAAGACAATTGTTTCAACTCGTTGGTTTGTCTCAAGAACTTCAGTTAACACGAGATAAAGAAATTTTTCCTTTTATGATTGTTCTGACACTTTTCTCGCCTCTTTTCAAATAAAGTTTCTTATTATTAGAGTTGAGCTCTACCTTTGACTTGCTTAATTACCTCATAAAAGTTTTCAAAAAAAAAGAAAAAAAAAAGGGAGACGTAATTAAAAAAATTCTCTACAGAACAGAGGGCCAACGTTTTAGAAGGTTGCCTCTGTCAGGTGTGTGGAGGCATGATGCCTCTGTCAGGTGTGTTGAGGCATGATGCCTCTGTCAGGTGTGTTGAGGCATGATGCCTCTGTCGGGTGTGTGGAGGCATGATGCCTCTGTCGGGTGTGTGGAGGCATGATGCCTCTGTCGGGTGTGTGGAGGCATGATGCCTCTGTCAGGTGTGTTGAGGCATGATGCCTCTGTCGGGTGTGTGGAGGCATGATGCCTCTGTCGGGTGTGTGGAGGCATGATGCCTCTGTCGGGTGTGTGGAGGCATGATGCCTCTGTCGGGTGTGTGGAGGCATGATGCCTCTGTCGGGTGTGTGGAGGCATGATGCCTCTGTCGGGTGTGTGGAGGCATGATGCCTCTGTCGGGTGTGTGGAGGCATGATGCCTCTGTCAGGTGTGTGGAGGCATGATGCCTCTGTCAGGTGTGTGGAGGCATGATGCCTCTGTCGGGTGTGTGGAGGCATGATGCCTCTGTCAGGTGTGTGGAGGCATGATGCCTCTGTCGGGTGTGTGGAGGCATGATGCCTCTGTCGGGTGTGTGGAGACATGATACCTCTGTCGGGTGTGTGGAGACATGATACCTCTGTCGGGTGTGTGGAGACATGATACCTCTGTCGGGTGTGTGGAGACATGATACCTCTGTCGGGTGTGTGGAGACATGATACCTCTGTCGGGTGTGTGGAGACATGATACCTCTGTCGGGTGTGTGGAGACATGATACCTCTGTCGGGTGTGTGGAGACATGATACCTCTGTCGGGTGTGTGGAGACATGATACCTCTGTCGGGTGTGTGGAGACATGATACCTCTGTCGGGTGTGTGGAGACATGATACCTCTGTCGGGTGTGTGGAGACATGATACCTCTGTCGGGTGTGTGGAGACATGATACCTCTGTCGGGTGTGTGGAGACATGATACCTCTGTCGGGTGTGTGGAGACATGATACCTCTGTCGGGTGTGTGGAGACATGATACCTCTGTCGGGTGTGTGGAGACATGATACCTCTGTCGGGTGTGTGGAGTCATGATAGTCTCCCACAGGATGCACCAGGAAGGCAGTAAATACCCACTCTTATAATTAGCTGCAAACTTTCAATCGTTGCTAATGCTTTGCCCATTGTTAATTTTAATTCGTTCTCAATGAAACCTAATCCAGTGTCTTGTAGAAGTTCTCAATAGAACTACTACAAAATTACTCTTACACAAATAACCCGCACATAAAAGACAGAAGCTTACGACGACGTTTCGGTCCGACTTGGACCATTGTCAATGGTCCAAGTCGGACCGAAACGTCGTCGTAAGCTTCTGTCTTTTATGTGCGGGTTATTTGTGTATCGTTCCAGTCACGGTATTGTGCCTTTTTGTTATTTATAAATTACTCTTAGTTGATATCCAACGTAGACTGTGTTTTACCTCCTTCCGTGACAAATATTTCAGTGGGTTTCTCTGTCTTGAACTGTTATGATTAGATATAATGATGCTGAAAAACCCGAATTTTAAAGAGTCATCAGATTATTGCTGATTTTCATCCCCAGATTTGTTCATTTAGATGCAAATTATGTTGAATATTCTACACCAGAAAGGAATTGAAAATCCCTCAGCAGATGGGCGATTGTTAGTGAATATTGTGTGTATGTTTACTGTAGAGGAGGATAGCGAGATGATTATGCAGTGTAACCCCCAAAACTGAAGACAGTGGTGTGTGTGGACCTGTAAACACTGTGGAGGAGGATAGTATGTGTACTCTGTACATTGTGGACTAACACCGTTGTTCATTATGGTGACTTTTTAATTATATAGATTATGTATGCAAAATAATTCATGACATTTTTTTAATAAAAGTAATATCCATCTCACGTAGGAGAGAGTGAATAAATCTTGCAACAGCAGTAATATATATATTGGAATTCTGCAGGTACCTGTTCCAAGGAATTATAATTAAAATGTATTTTAAAAATTACCATAAACGTTAGTGTGTCTGTAGGCGGTAGTAAATTACCATAAGAGAATATTTCAGTCGAGGATAATGGGAAGGTTGGAGCAGGTAGCGAGATATGTCTGGTACGTGATATATCACGACCACGTATACGCTCTTGTTACCTCCGTCACAGCATCGTGTACGTAACGTTTTTGTTACCCCCGTCACAGCATCATGTGTGTAATGTTCTTGTTACCTACTTCACAGCATCATGTAACGTTCTTGTTACCCCCGTCACAGCATCATGTGTGTAATGTTCTTGTTACCACCTTCACACCATCATGTGTGTAACGTTCTTGTTACCCCTGTCACAGCATCATGTACGTAACGTTCTTGTTACCCCCGTCACAGCATCATGTGTGTAATGTTCTTGTTACCCCCGTCACAGCATCATGTGTGTAACGTTCTTGTTACCCCTGTCACAGCATCATGTACGTAACGTTCTTGTTACCCCCGTCACAGCATCATGTGTGTAATGTTCTTGTTACCCCCGTCACAGCATTACGTGTGTAACGTTCTTGTTACTCTGTCACAGCATCATGTGTGTAACGTTCTTGTTACCCCCGTCACAGCATCATGTGTGTAACGTTCTTGTTACCGTCACAGCATCATGTGTGTAACGTTCTTATTACCCCCGTCACAGCATCATGTGTGAAACGTTTTTGTTACCCCCGTCACAGCATCATGTGTGTAACGTTCTTATTACCCCCGTCACAGCATCATGTGTGTAACGTTCTTGTTACCCCCGTCACAGCATCATGTGTGTAATGTTCTTATTACCCCCGTCACAGCATCATGTGTGTAACGTTCTTATTACCCCCGTCACAGCATCATGTGTGTAACGTTCTTGTTACCCCCGTCACAGCATCATGTGTGTAACGTTCTTATTACCCCCGTCACAGCATCATGTGTGTAACGTTCTTATTACACTCGTCACAGCATCATGTGTGTAACGTTCTTATTACCCTCGTCACAGCATCATGTGTGTAACGTTATTACCCCCGTCACAGCATCATGTGTGTAACGTTCTTATTACCCCCGTCACAGCATCATGTGTGTAAGGTTCTTATTACCCCCGTCACAGCAACATGTGTGTAACGTTTTTGTTACCCCTGTCACAGCATCATGTGTGTAAGGTTCTTATTACCCCCGTCACAGCATCATGTGTGTAACGTTCTTGTTACCCCCGTCACAGCATCATGTGTGTAACGTTCTTGTTACCCCCGTCACAGCATCATGTGTATAACGTTCTTATTACCCACGTCACAGCATCATGTGTGTAACGTTCTTATTACCCCCCTGTCAGAGCATCATGTGTGTGTAACGTTCTTGTTACCCCCGTCACAGCATCATGTGTGTAACGTTATTACCCCCGTCACAGCATCATGTGTGTAACGTTCTTATTACCCCCGTCACAGCATCATGTGTGTAACGTTTTTGTTATCCCCGTCACAGCATCATGTGTGTAACGTTCTTGTTACCGTCACAGCATCATGTGTGTAACGTTCTTATTACCCCCGTCACAGCATCATGTGTGAAACGTTTTTGTTACCCCCGTCACAGCATCATGTGTGTAACGTTCTTGTTACCCCCGTCACAGCATCATGTGTGTAATGTTCTTATTACCCCCGTCACAGCATCATGTGTGTAACGTTCTTATTACCCCCGTCACAGCATCATGTGTGTAACGTTCTTGTTACCCCCGTCACAGCATCATGTGTGTAACGTTCTTATTACCCCCGTCACAGCATCATGTGTGTAACGTTCTTATTACACTCGTCACAGCATCATGTGTGTAACGTTCTTATTACCCTCGTCACAGCATCATGTGTGTAACGTTATTACCCCCGTCACAGCATCATGTGTGTAACGTTCTTATTACCCCCGTCACAGCATCATGTGTGTAAGGTTCTTATTACCCCCGTCACAGCAACATGTGTGTAACGTTTTTGTTACCCCTGTCACAGCATCATGTGTGTAAGGTTCTTATTACCCCCGTCACAGCATCATGTGTGTAACGTTCTTGTTACCCCCGTCACAGCATCATGTGTGTAACGTTCTTGTTACCCCCGTCACAGCATCATGTGTATAACGTTCTTATTACCCACGTCACAGCATCATGTGTGTAACGTTCTTATTACCCCCCCGTCACAGCATCATGTGTGTGTAACGTTCTTGTTACCCCCGTCACAGCATCATGTGTGTAACGTTATTACCCCCGTCACAGCATCATGTGTGTAACGTTCTTATTACCCCCGTCACAGCATCATGTGTGTAACGTTTTTGTTACCCCCGTCACAGCATCATGTGTGTAACGTTCTTGTTACCCCGTCACAGCATCATGTGTGTAACGTTCTTGTTACCCCCGTCACAGCATCATGTGTGTAACGTTCTTGTTACCCCCGTCACAGCATCATGTGTGTAACGTTCTTATTACCCCCGTCACAGCATCATGTGTGTAACGTTCTTGTTACCCCCGTCACAGCATCATGTGTGTAATGTTCTTATTACCCCCGTCACAGCATCATGTGTGTAACGTTCTTATTACCCCCGTCACAGCATCATGTGTGTAACGTTCTTGTTACCCCCGTCACAACATCATGTGTGTAACGTTCTTATTACCCCCGTCACAGCATCATGTGTGTAACGTTCTTATTACACTCGTCACAGCATCATGTGTGTAACGTTCTTATTACCCTCGTCACAGCATCATGTGTGTAACGTTATTACCCCCGTCACAGCATCATGTGTGTAACGTTCTTATTACCCCCGTCACAGCATCATGTGTGTAAGGTTCTTATTACCCCCGTCACAGCAACATGTGTGTAACGTTTTTGTTACCCCTGTCACAGCATCATGTGTGTAAGGTTCTTATTACCCCCGTCACAGCATCATGTGTGTAACGTTCTTGTTACCCCCGTCACAGCATCATGTGTGTAACGTTCTTGTTACCCCCGTCACAGCATCATGTGTATAACGTTCTTATTACCCCCGTCACAGCATCATGTGTGTAACGTTCTTATTACCCCCGTCACAGCATCATGTGTGTGTAACGTTCTTGTTACCCCCGTCACAGCATCATGTGTGTAACGTTATTACCCCCGTCACAGCATCATGTGTGTAACGTTCTTATTACCCCCGTCACAGCATCATGTGTGTAACGTTTTTGTTACCCCCGTCACAGCATCATGTGTGTAACGTTCTTGTTACCCCGTCACAGCATCATGTGTGTAACGTTCTTGTTACCCCCGTCACAGCATCATGTGTGTAACGTTCTTGTTACCCCCGTCACAGCATCATGTGTGTAACGTTCTTATTACCCCCGTCACAGCATCATGTGTGTAACGTTCTTGTTACCCCCGTCACAGCATCATGTGTGTAACGTTCTTGTTACCCCCGTCACAGCATCATGTGTGTAACGTTCTTCTTACTCCCGTCACAGCATCATGTGTGTATCACACGAGTTTTGGATATAATACTTGAAACACTGTAAACAATCCTCTTAAATTAATATCTGACAGTTTTTCATTGTTCCTAAGACAGTGAAACAGGCGACTATCTCATGAGACTTAGAGGTTATCTGACTTAGATTTTCTAAAGCTCTATATTGGTTTCTATTTTATTCATCCGTCATTACTTTTTATAACCATTATCTTAATATTTATTTGTTGCCTTTATGGTATGTTTTAATTGGATCCTTTTCCATAGAGAGTAATTTATCCTAACTCAACCCAACCTGAGATTTTTTTGAGAAGCATTATCCTGAAATTTCAAAACTTATGTAACATTAATATTTCATTTAAGTTCGTTGAATAACGTGCGAACATGCATACCACTTTAGCAGTCCTCAGTTTTTCCAATTTTTGATAAAATATTGACATATCAAACAAATTTATATTTTAATTTGTTTGATCGAATCCTATAGTTGACAGGACAGAGTCCGGCCCATTAAGCGTCCTGAGAGCCATGGAGAAATAGCAACCTCCATTTCTCTTACTAATTCCTAACCAATCATAAGGTAGTCTTTTATTATCAGTTTTTTTTAAGCTTTCATTTGTTTTATCTCCCGGTTTCCTTAAAACATTTCCACTAATGTCCTTTTTTTCTCTCTCTGCCATTTCCCCCATCCGCTGTATCCGGTTCTGTCTCTGCCTCATACCTCCTTTCATCCATCTCCTTTAGATCTGTCTTCACCTTTTTTTTTTTTTAAATCTCCCAGGCAATGAACCTTTCCTTCACCAGCAGTAAGTCTTCTCTCCTGTATCATGTCTGCCTCCAATACTTTCATTTTTCCTCCAACTCTGTGCAAAGATTGTGTTTCCCTTACTATTCATCCCTGACGTATGAATCAATATCAATATCTTCTCCATCCACTAACTTCCTTACTCTAAATCTTTTGCTCTCTCTCCTTGTTCACTTGACCTTCAGTTTCCTCACTCTTCACTTTGAGTTTTGCCAGGTACAATGCCCTGTACTACAGCAGGTCGACAGGTCATCCCTGCCCTACTCTCCTAGGGAAGCAATAAGTTTTGATTGGTAGAAATGTGTCAGGAAGCCAGCAGTGTGTGTGTGTGTGTATGTGTGTGTGTGTGTGTGTGTGTGCGTGCGTGCGTGCGTGCGTGCGTGTGTGTGTGTGTGTGTACTCACCCATATGTATTCACCTATATGTGGTTGCAGGGGGGGGTAGAATCTTAGCTCCTGGCCCCACCTCTTCGCTGGTAGCTACTAGGTTCAATACCAGTTTCATGAGCCTTATCGTGTCTCTTGAAAATATATATATTTAATCTGCCTCTACCACTCCAGCCTCAAGGGTGTTCCACTTGTTAGCCACAGCAAGACTGAAGAAATACTAACGTCTTTGTGATTCACCTGTGTTTTAAACCTCCAGCTGTGTGATCGTGTTATTTTTTCCATCTCTCAAACAATCTATTTCTGCTCACCCTATCAATTCTTGTAGTATTTTGTACATTAACATCTTATCATACACAGTCCTCCGTCTTCCAGTATCATCAGGATGAGTTCCCTTATCCTGATGACATATCTGACATAGAGATGTAAGCCACAGCACTGTGTTTTCCTTTTGCGGATGATACCCGAATTTGCATGACAGTGTCATTCATCGAAGACACCGCAAGACTCCAAATAGACATCAACCAAATCTTTATATGGGCCGCAGAGGAAATAAAAACTATCAGAGTATAAAGCAAATTCGAACCACACAATAGAGCGAGAAACCAATGCGAAGGACCTGGGAGTGATAATGTCAAGAGATCTCACTTTCAAAGATGACCACAATGTATTTACCACATCTGCTAGAAAAATGATAGGATAATGAGAAGCTTCAAAACTAAGGACGACAAGCCCATAATGATTCTCTTCAAATCGCTTGTTCTCTCTAGGCTGGAATACTGCTGTTCACTAACTGCCCCTTTCAACGCATGTACAGAGAAAATTTACTGCACACAGGATAAAGCAACTAAATACTAGGAACGGTTGAGGTTCCTTGATTTGTATTCTATGGAATACAGGCGAGAAAGATGCATGGTAATATACACTTAGAAAATCCTAGAGGGATGAGTACCGAATTTGCATATGAAAATCATTCCCTACGAAACCAAAAGTCTGAGCAGGAGATGCAACACCACCTAATGAAAAGCAGGGGGGGGGGGCCACGAGTACACTAAGAGAGAACACAGTAAGTGTCAGGTGCCCAAGACTGTTCAACTGCCTCCGACCATATTTAAGTGGGATTTCCAATAGACGCTGGACAGGCACGTAAAGTCAGTACCTGATCAGCCGGGCTGTGGTTCGTAAGTCAGTTTACTTGAGGCCAACAGTAACAGCCAGGGTGATCAGGCCCTGAGCCAACACGAGGCCTGGTCACGAGCCGGGACGCGGGGGCGTTAATCCCCGAAACCCTCTCCAGGTATACGTACCTGGGGGTTAGTCGATTATTGTGGGTTGCATCCTGGGAAGTGGTTGTATACCTAATATAGAGCTGGGCTTTGAAATGGGCTGAGGTAAGATGATAATTCTTACACAAATCAATTTAATATGCTTAAGAAAAATAGAATACAACTACCATAAAGTCTGAGCGCTAAACGCATTATTTGTAAAAGTGTAAACACTTGTCATTCACGACTCTTTAATTCAAGTGGGAACTAGATAGGTTACTGCGGGTGTTTTTTCATCAGCCATTCTGTAATAATTATAAACTTTCAAGGGCCGTAACAATAATAACGGCTTACCAATCGGCCAGTAGGGCTCACTGATTTTAGACAGGACTGGGGAAAAAAAAAAGATCTCCGAAACCGTTCATAATCGTCACAGCATTATTCTGCCCAGGACAGACACGTAACAAGTTTAAACCAATTAATGATAAACACGCACAAATGTAAATCAACTTACGACATACACGTTGCAAGTATAAACCAAATTATGACACAATCACAGTGAAGTTCATGACTGACACAAAGCAGATACAAACTCATGATAACTTCATCAGAATCACAATTACAGGGCAGAATCCGCTCAAATACCGTCTTGCTCGGAGGAGAAGCAAGCTAGGAACAATATAGCAGAGAAGTGGAGCGGATTGACACACACGCATAATATTGCGTGTTGACATGGCGAGCACCGCATCCAAACACTGGTTTAATGTACCTCCCGCCCAGCCTTACATACTGCAGCGATCATAGATGTAATGATAAGTTATTATCAACGTTTCTCCTCTTGTTGCTGATTTGGTGGTAGTGGCGGCGGTGGCTGTGGGATGTGGGTTGGAGTTTTGGAGGTTGGAGTGGGGTTGGGGTGGCTCTTGTAACGTCGGCGGAGGCAGAGTCGGTGGCGACGGTGGTAGTATGAGTGGTTGTAGGAGTGGTAGTGGTTGTAGGAGTGTTGCTGCATTTTGTGTGTTTGTAATGCTATTGCTGCCCCTTTGTTGCTGCTGTGGGTGTTATTCTTGTCCTTATTCTTGCTGCTACTGCAGTCACGTACATGGTCTGGTTGAGACTGTTGTAGTGGTGCTGTTGCTGCTGCTGCACTCAGTAGTACTTCGTCGTAGGCGTGATGAATTTATGTAATATATAGTTGTACCAAGTCCTTGATGGGTATAAACTCAAAAGTTCACGTGAAAGAAGAAACGGGTAAGCACATGCAGTTACACAAGTAACCAGACCAAGAACTCTGAAGCGTAAACAAAGATGTTTACCTGAGATAAACTTCATACAATAAACCTGATTTGGGTAAGTAAATGATTCGTGGCACCATGAACCACTAAAGTGAACATAAACTGAATTACATCGAATAAGATAATGAAAGATTAAGAGATAGTCTACAAATATCTGTAAGTCTCTTTCAATTTATTCTTCACATATTAATAAATAATACGTCACATAATTCACATTTTTTGATGTTGAATTATTCTAGGTTAAACTTTACGAATAATTATCTACATTACGATCATAAAATTTTGCATTAGGCTTAAAAAATGTAGGCAGTACCTGTGTTTAACAGTTTTAAACAAACTACATTCGTATAAAATGTAATTAGACGCTTGACCACACATGTTCTGGACATGGAGGTCGGTACGCCAGGTGTTTCCCGGGTGGTGAATGTTCTTGTATGTGAGCTGCAGCCTGTGTGCACAGCTGCGCCCGGGACCCTGGTGGGTGGCGTGTTTTATTTATGTGTGTGTGTATGTATATGTCTGTGTGCGTGTGTCCTCGTCTATATTTGGATGCAGCGAGTTAGTCATATCTCTTGGCTCAGCATCTTTGCAAGCAGCCACTAGGTCATCTCCCGACTATGAGATATATCGTACCACATCTTAAAGCTGTATATGGGTCCTGCCTCTATCACTTCCTGACAACTCTTAGGCTGAAGTAATTATTCCTAACATCCCAATGGTTCATCTGATTTTTAAACTTCCAGCTATGCCCTTGTGCTCCTGTTTCCCATCTCTCAAACATTGTTCCTATTTACCTTGTCAGTTCCTCTTATATGATTCCTAGTTCCCCTCCTGTTCTCGACTGTCATTAGTTTCTCCCTCAATTTAATCTCTCCTTATAGGACATATCCCTTACCTCCGTGACTAGTTTATTGCGGTGTGTGTACTCGCCTAATTGTGGTTGCAGGGGTCGAGACTAAGCTCCTGCCCCCGCCTCTTCACTGACCGCTACTGGGTCCTCCCTCTCCCAACTCCATGTGCTTTATCATACCTCGTCTTAAAACTGTGTGTGGTTCCTGCCTCCACTACATCACTTGCCAGACTATTCCACTTCCTAACAACTCTGTGACTGAAGAAATACTTCCTGACATCCCTTCAACTTCCAGTTGTGTGTGTGTGTGTGTGTGTGTGTGTGTGTGTGTGTGTGTGTGTTTGTACTCACCTAATTGTGGTTGCAGGGGTCGAGACTAAGCACCTGGCCCCGCCTCTTCATTGATCGCTACTAGGTCCTCTCTGCTTCCTGAGCTTTGTCATACCTCGTCTTAAAGCTAAGTATGGTTCCTGCCTCCACTACATCACTTGCTGGGCTATTCCACTTCCTGACGACTCTGTGACTGAAGAAATGCTTCCTAACATCCATATGACTCGTCTGAGTCTTCAGCTTCCAATTGTGACCCCTTGATTCTGTGTCCCCTCTCTGAAACAACCTGTCTCTGTCCATCTTATCAATTCCCGCAGTATTTTGTATGTCATTATCATGTCTCCTCTGACCCTCCTGTCCTCCAGTGTCCTAAGTCCGATTTCCCTCAACCTCTCTTCGTAGGACATTCCCCTGAGCTAGCCTTGTTGCAAGCCTTTGCACTTTCTCTAATTTCTTGAAGTGCTTGACCAGGTGTGGGTTCCAAACTGGTGCTGCATACTCCAGTATGGGCCTGATGTATACAGTGTACAGTGTCTTGAACGATTCCTTACTAAAGTATCGGAACGCTATTCTCAGGTTTGCCAGGCGCCCATATGCTGCAGCAGTTATCTGGTTGTGTGCCTCCGGAGACATGCTCGGTGTTATGGTTACCCCAAGATCTTTCTCCTTGAGCGACGTTTGCAGTCCTTGGCCACCTAGTCTATACTCTGTCTGCGGTCTTCTTTGCCCTTCTCCGATCATCATGGCTTTGCATTTGGCAGAGTTGAATTCAAGAAGCCAGATGCTGGACCACGTGTCCAGCCTGTCCAGGTCTCTTTGAAGTCCTGCCTGATCCTCAACTGATTTAATTCTCCTCATTAACTTCTCATCATCTGCGAACAGGGACATTTCTGAGTCTATCCCTTCCATCATGTCATTCACATATACCCAAAATAGCACTGGTCCTAGGACCGACCCCTGTGGGACTCCGCTCGTCACAGGTGCCCCCTGTGTGTGTGTGTGTGTGTGTGTGTGTGTGTGTGTGTGTGTGTGTGTGCGTGCGCGTGTGCGTGCGCGTGTGTTTGTGTCTGTTTTAACTTAGTAAAGAATCAAACTTCGCGAAGAGTTCAACTTTGAAAAATTCTGAAAAATCACAGTTTGGAACTTCAATCATTGCGAAAATTTTAGAAGTTTGGAGCTGTACGGAGTTTGGAACTTGGCAGAGTGAAAATCACTGAATGAAATATGGATGTTCAAGGAAATTTGATCTTGGAGCAATTTTATTAAGTAGCAAATTTCGTGCATAATGGAACTTCAAAGAATAAGTGAAATGGTGAATCAGGCTGGTTAGAGTCTCAGAATTGGGCTACTCAACTGAGAATAGACAGGTCATGGAATAACTGTCACCCCGCACATACATTGTAGCCATCCACAAATTACGAACGTAGAATCGCGTTGATCATTCACAACTTTTAGCCAAAACGACTCGGTTACCTTGATGGCTCGATCAAAACACAGCGAGTATGAACGTGATGAGTACCTTGATCACTCAATAATTTGAAGCCTTAAAGAAGAGAGGAAAAAAATAAAATCTAACATTACATTATATTTCAAGTAACGCTGAGTTACATTTCAAGTAACGCTGAGTTACATTTCAAGTAACGCTGAGTTACATTTCAAGTAACGCTGAGTTACATTTCAAGTAACGCTGAGTTACATTTCAAGTAACGCTGAGTTACATTTCAAGTAACGCTGAGTTACATTTCAAGTAACGTTGAGTTACATTTCAAGTAACATAAATTATATTTAAACCTAAAAGTTCTCTGAATCAAGTTTGGTAACAGATGCAAGAATAAACACAAAAATTTACACACAGAAATGAAAGATTGTCAGGGAGCTGAGGAGGGAAGTGACCCTTTGGAGCTATGACTCGACCCCTGCAACCACACTTAGATTAGTACACACATACACCTCCTTCCCTCCCCGCACACAAGTCAAGTGTGTGACAAGAGCCTTTCACAGATAGTAATCAGCTCGTTTGAAACAGGATGAATACATGAGGCCAGTGCCTTAAAACAACAGCAGATGCGAGATACGTCGAAGTGCTGTAAGCTTCATGGCTGCCTTGTTTGCAAGATTTACAACGTTGTTTTTCTTGGATAGTTTTGAGTCAAATTTCACCTCCAGGATATCGACTACTTTCTCAGGTGATATCCTTTGGGTGATATTTGAGTTAAGGAGATTGAGAGAGGGTGAGGAAGGCTGAGAGTGAGGGAGCTTGAGAAAGAGTGGAGGAGGTTGAGAGAGAGTGGGGGAGAGTGAGGGAAAGTGAGTGTGAGAGAGTGAGTGTGAGAGAGTGAGTGTGAGAGTTTGAGTGTGTGTGTGTGTGTGTGTGTGTGTGTGTGTGTGTGTGTGTGTGTGTATGTGTGTGTGTGTGTGTATGTGTGTGTGTGTGTGTGTGTGTGTGTGAGTGCGTGAGTATGAATGAGAGTGAGGGAGATTGAAAGTGAGAGGAATTCAGTGCAAGAGAAAGAGCAATTGAGAGTGAGAGAGAGAAAATCTTAAATTATTTTTGGTTTGCCAGAGAAACAGGATTTGTTCAGTCACAGCATCAACGGCAGCACAAAATTTTATGAATTTTTTTTCAGAGAATATCATATGACAGGGACTAATGATACCCAGTGAAAGTAAATCAAAACTTAGGCAACTGGACAGTTACGACGATATATATTTTTTAATGTACTGAACATACAAGGAGAGAAAATCTGCGAATGTGAGAGGAGGAGAAAGGTCACTACAAAAATATGGCTGCAGGTACAATGTCCAGCATGCCCAGAGGCTATAGCTCAACATTTTCAACCAGGGATGGTAGTTAAGAAGCTTAGAATAGATTATCCGGAGAAGAGTAGGGGGGCACTTGGTAAGAGTATCTTCATGATTTTAGAAATGGTAAATTTTGTCTCATAAATCAGATAAAATTCTATGATAAGGTAATAGAAGTGAGGA
This sequence comes from Cherax quadricarinatus, assembly GCF_038502225.1. Lineage (NCBI taxonomy): Eukaryota > Metazoa > Arthropoda > Malacostraca > Decapoda > Parastacidae > Cherax > Cherax quadricarinatus. The sequence goes on along the minus strand of NW_027197780.1, from coordinate 19,164 downwards.
GAGAGAGAGAGAGAGAGAGAGAGAGAGAGAGAGAGAGAGAGAGAGAGAGAGAGAGAATGAGAATGGACGGATTAGGTGGAATACATATTTTTAGACTGATGAAGGCGTTTCATAGTGTACAGAGTCGTCTTGGGGAATAAATGTTTCACACTTCACTGAATTAGGACCAGACATATGTACCGAGCCATTTATCTGACTATGCTTCACAGCAAATGACTTCTGCATATCTAAGTTTGCTCAACAGAACATCAAAAGACCAGTTATTCACGTCACTACAACGTATACGGCATATATCAAGACCATCTTGAATCACGGTACTCAACCTGATAAAATATGTTAATGAACTGGAAAAGGCTCATTCGTTTGCAACGAGACTAGTCCCAGAGGAGAGACTCTAGGAGCAGTTCCTGAGGATATTCAAGGAGAGTAGTGCAGTTCCTGAGGATATTCAAGGAGAGGAGAGCAGTTCCTGAGGATATTCAAGGAGAGGAGAGCAGTTCCTGAGGATATTCAAGGAGAGGAGAGCAGTTCCTGAGAATATTCAAGGAGAGGAGAGCAGTTCCTGAGGATATTCAAGGAGAGGAGAGCAGTTCCTGAGGATATTCAAGGAGAGGAGAACAGTTCCTGAGGATATTCAAGGAGACGAGAGCAGTTCCTGAGGATATTCAAGGAGAGGAGAACAGTTCCTGAGGATATTCAAGGAGAGGAGAGCAGTTCCTGAGGATATTCAAGAAGAGGAGAACAGTTCCTGAGGATATTCAAGGAGAGGAGAACAGTTCCTGAGGATATTCAAGGAGAGGAGAACAGTTCCTGAGGATATTCAAGGAGAGGAGAACAGTTCCTGAGGATATTCAAGGAGAGGAGAACAGTTCCTGAGGATATTCAAGGAGAGGAGAACAGTTCCTGAGGATATTCAAGGAGAGGAGAGCAGTTCCTGAGGATATTCAAGGAGAGGAGAGCAGTTCCTGAGGATTTTCGAGGAGAGGAGAGCAGTTCCTGAGGATATTCAAGGAGAGGAGAGCAGTTCCTGAGGATATTCAAGGAGAGTAGAGCAGTTCCTGAGGATATTCAAGGAGAGGAGATCAGTTCCTGAGGATATTCAAGGAGAGGAGAGCAGTTCCTGAGGATATTCAAGGAGAGGAGAGCAGTTCCTGAGGATATTCAAGGAGAGAGCAGTTCCTGAGGATATTCAAGGAGAGGAGAGCAGTTCCTGAGGATATTCAAGGAGAGGAGAGCAGTTCCTGAGGATATTCAAGGAGAGGAGAGCAGTTCCTGAGGATATTCAAGGAGAGGAGAGCAGTTCCTGAGGATATTCAAGGAGAGGAGAGCAGTTCCTGAGGATATTCAAGGAGAGGAGAGCAGTTCCTGAGGATATTCAAGGAGAGAGCAGTTCCTGAGGATATTCAAGGAGAGGAGAGCAGTTCCTGAGGATATTCAAGGAGAGGAGAGCAGTTCCTGAGGATATTCAAGGAGAGGAGAACCATTCGCTACATTATAACGTACGAAATACTGAGAAATATTAATAGGATAAACAATAACAGACTGCTTGAGAAGAGGGAATAAGATAAATGAGGACAAAGCTTGAAGTTAGAGTAACAGATATGTTAGGAAATACATCACTGGGCTGAGAGTAGTGAGCAAAGAGAGCGGATATAACAGCGATGTGGTTGAGGCAGGATCGATACATAATTCATGAATAGGTATGAAAGGGCTCACGTAGTCAGGAGAGGGGAGACCTTGTATCGGCGAGACAGCGAAAGAAAGCGTTTATAGGAAAAAACGCGCAATAAAACCATTATTACTCTCAAAACTGCTGAAGTTTCTCAAATAACAAAAATCCCTTCGTCAGTATTAAAATAATGTTTGCAGGTAACCTGATATTTAATGAACACTAAAACAAAAGATATAAAACTGAAACCTTAACTGGACTTGAAATATATACATTTAATTTCACGTAGCGAGTCAGAGACAGCAGCAGGATTACCTGCAATCATATGGCCTCTATTGTATCCTCAGTTCATAACGAATTTAATTATTGCCACGATTCTTGTGGAAAGAAGAGAACCAGACACACACGTCGTGCAGAATCTTGTGTAACTTCCTCCTCAGCTGTAGTGGCCATCACGTCTCTTGTGGAAAGAAGAGAACCAGACACACACGTCGTGCAGAATCTTGTGTAACTTCCTCCTCAGCTGTAGTGGCCATCACGTCTGCTGCTGACCTACCAAGACGAGGGCTTGCTTTCTAGGATACATATTTATGTAAAAGATAAACATGAAGAAAAGATATCTATTACAAGTGGTAATAATTGTTTCACTAGGTGTGGTACATGCTGCGGTTCCTTCGCAAGATGTGGAGAGATTATACAACCGTAACTTCAGCCATCAAAACACAGTGTATAGAGTCATGTTACAAATAGAATCAAGGTGGGTGTACATCAGTGGTATATGAAGAGAGATAAGCTTCACTTTGAAGGATGCACCACAAGGCAATACTGTTATTGCCAGCTTCACTGGGTGACCTTTCCGTCTCGCTGCACGTGACAATAACTTCTGACCTTCAAAAGCATTAATTAAATTAAATTTATCATGATTATTAAGCGTCAATTGAGCCCTGCATGCAGATCCTCAATATTGTTGTAAAGCAATTAATATCTAAGGTTCTCGATATTTTGAAAAAAAAAAAAAACTCGAGTAAGGTAAAAATTACTTTTTTTTTAACCCACATCTCTTTTTGCTATTCGTATTGGGAAAACAATTTTGTCCTGGCAGTAATAAAGGATAAAACTTAAAATTGTATGTACTTGACGTTGCCAGCTTTCCCTCTCTCAGATGTCGGTAACTGGGTTTTCCCGATTTAATTACCTAATTCATTTCAGGTTCTCAGTCTTCAGGGAGGCTCTTGTTGCTTTATATATTTTAAACCAGAAGTCCTTCCTCACTTTTTCTTAATTATTTTTATACATATGCATCCGTTTACATAATAATTTTTCCTCGTAATGCTTAATTACATAAATGTTGTCTTCTATACCGTTGTTTTGGAGGCCCTTGATTAAACATTCAGGGTCATTCTGTCCATGGATTTATAGATATATAAAGATAACAGCAGCCTTGAGGGTCATTCTTTCCATGGATTTATAGATATATAAGAACATAAGAACATAAGAACGAAGGAACACTGCAGAAGGCCTTCTGGCCCATGCGAGGCAGGTCCAAGTATCCTACCGGCTTAAGCCAATGCACCCAACCTAGTCAGGTCAGGTCACATTGACTTAAGGGAGGAACACGGCAACCGACCTGGTAGCACAAGCTATCAGGTCCAACTCACACCCACCCACATCCACTCATGTATTTATCCAACCTATTTTTAAAGCTACACAACGTTCTGGCCTCTATAACTGTACTCGGGAGTTTGTTCCACTCATCCACAACTCTATTACCAAACCAGTACTTTCCTATATCCTTCCTGAATCTGAATTTTTCCAACTTAAAACCATTGCTGCGAGTCCTGTCTAGGCTAGATATTTTCAGCACACTATTTACATCCCCTTTATTTATTCCTGTCTTCCATTTATACACCTCAATCATATCCCCCCTAATTCTACGTCTTTCTAGAGAGTGCAGATTCAGGGCCCTTAGTCTATCCTCATAGGGAAGGTTTCAGATACATGGGATCAACTTTGTCATCCTCCTTTGTACATTTTCCAGAGAATTTATATCCATCCTGTAATACGGTGACCAAAACTGTGCAGCATAATCTAAATGAGGCCTAACCAAGGATATATAGAGTTGAAGAACAACCTGAGGACTCCTATTATTTATGCTTCTTGATATGAAGCCAAGGATTCTATTAGCTTTATTGCGAACACTTATGCACTGTTGTCTTGGTTTCAGATTACTGCTAACCAGAACTCCTAAATCTTTTTCGCAATCCGTAATATTAAGATCTACATTATTTAGTTTATATGTGGCATGGTTATTGTCCTGTCCAACATTTAGAACTTTGCATTTGTCTATATTAAACTGCATCTGCCACTTCTCCGACCACTGCATCAGTCTATTCAAATCTTCCTGGAGTGCTCGAATGTCCTCGTCAGAATGAATTCGACGGCCTATTTTGGTGTCATCGGCAAACTTGCCGATGTCGCTCTTTATGCCCTCATCTATGTCGTTTATGTAGATTGTGAACAGCAGGGGGCCCAACACTGACCCCTGTGGAACACCGCTCGTAACGCTTCCCCACTCTGATTTCTCCCCATTTATGCAAACTCTCTGCTGCCTATTTGTCAACCATGCCTCTATCCAGGAAAAAATTTCTCCTCCTATTCCATGTGCTTTAATTTTCCTCAATAGTCTCTGATGTGGGACCCTGTCAAAAGCCTTACTGAAGTCCATATACACAATATCATATTCATTACCATGATCTACCTCCTCAAATACCTTAGTGAAAAAAGTTAATAAATTCGTAAGGCAGGAACGCCCCTTTGTAAAACCATGCTGAGATTCGTTGATTAATTTATGCTTTTCAAGGTGGCTACGAACTGCCTCGGCAATTATTGATTCCATAAATTTTCCCACTATGGAGGTTAGGCTTATTGGTCTATAGTTCGAAGCTAAGGACCTGTTTTGAAAATAGGTATCACATTTGTCATTTTCCACTTATCTGGCACCATGCCAGTTTGTAGTGATATGTTGAAAAGATTAGCCAAAGGTGTGCTAAGCTCCTCTTTACATTCCTTTAGAACCCTTGCATACAGTTCATCAGGGCCTGGGGATATGTTAGGTTTTAATTTATCTATTTGCCTAAGGACCATGTCACTTGTGACCCTAATCGTGCACAGTTTATTCTCGTCCTGTTCTACATAATTTATCATTACTGGAATATCGCTGGTATCCTCCTGTGTAAAAACTGAGAGGAAGTATGTGTTAAAAATTCTACACATTTCCTTATCACTGTCAGTGAGCTGACCCGAGGAACTTTTGAGTGGGCCTATCTTGTCCCTGATCTTACTTCTGTATACCTGAAAGAATCCTTATGGGTTAGTCTTCGATTCTCTTGCAACTTTAACCTCATAATCTCTTTTTGCTTTTCTAATTCCCTTTTTTATTTCTCTCTTTAACTGAATATATCGATTTCTTAATTGCCCCTCTCCTCTTTTGATTTGCCTATATATGCCTCTCTTTTGACCAATCAGATATTTTAATCTATTGTTCATCCATTTAGGATCATTTTTGTTTGATCTGATTTCTCTATTTGGAACATAATTTGACTGAGCAGCTAGAACTATGCCCTGGAAAGCATCATATCGGCAATCATCACCACCTACCTGACCCTTAGTCAGGTCATTCCAGTTCAGCCCACCTAAGTAATTTTTCAGTCCTATGAAATCAGCCAAGCGAAAGTCAGGGACGGAGACTTCATTGCCATTATTAGGGGAATTCCATGATATATTAAAACTGAGTGATTTGTGATCACTTTCCCCAAGCTCATCATTAACCTCAAGATTATTAATTAGTGTTTCCCTACTGGCAAGAACCAAGTCAAGGAGGTTATTTCCCCTAGTAGGCTCTGTCACAAACTGTTTTAAAAAACAATCCTGGATCGTATCAAGAAAGTCACCTGACTCTAAATTTCCTATCAAATTGCTCCAGTCAATCTGTCTATAGTTGAAATCTCCCATTAGCACAACATTTTCGTATGTAGATGCCTTACGAATTTCGTCCCATAGAAGTTTACTGCACTCCCTATCAATTGAGATTTGGGGCCCTGTAAATCACACCCAAAATTAGTTTTTCTCGGCCCTCGAGAAGCTGTAACCAAACAGATTCAGTGGCCGATGCTTCTAATTTAATATCTTGTCTAACACAACAATTTAACAGCAGCCTTGAGGGTCATTCTTTCCATGGATTTATAGATATATAAAGATAACAGCAGCCCTGAGACTTGAGACAAGACTGACATCCTTCCCCCTCAAATATCCTCTTCATTTTCACCACAACATCATCCTCACTGAGTTTACTATTAACAATTTCGCTAAATATTTTGTAATTTTCTCTTCCTTACAACAAGTGGTAAGGTACAGTAGGTTGTTTTATGAAGTATTATGCCACTTGTATGCGAGGTACGAAGTGAAGTTGCGACTGGATGACAGCCTGAGCTGTCAGTCCTCACCTGACATAAACTCCTGAATATATATATGTATATATATATATATATATATGTATATATATATATATATATATATATATATATATATATATATATATATATATATATATATATATATATACACATATATATAATATATATATATATATATATATATATATACATATATATAATTATATATATATATGTATATACATATATATAATTATATATATATATATACATATATATAATTATATACATATATATATATATACATATATATAATTATATACATATATATATATACATATATATAATTATATACATATATATATATACATATATATAATTATATACATATATATATAATTATATACATATATATATACATATATATATATATATATATATATATACAATCTTTTTACTTTAAAATATTTTGAATAGACGAGTTCAGTAAAAAAAATTTGCTAACCCAGTATTGTTTTGGATGTTCCAACTGGGTTGACGCTGGAAGTGTATTCAGATAAACACAAATACAGTTACATAGATTATCAAACAAAGCATATGTGTAGAAAACCTAGAATAACCCAGAAAACTCCAAGTGACGTATTTCCATTAGATACTATATCTGTTTCGTAATATAAATGTTCTCTTCTGTCTATATGAGAAATTGGGAGAGGTGATAGATACTGATGTAGTGTGCTGGTCTGTGTGTATATATATATATATATATATATATATATATATATATATATATATATATATATATATATATATATATATATATATATATATAATAAGAATTTAAGATACATTAGACAAGTTAAAATCTTGAAACTTAAAATGTAAGTTGTATCTGAAAAATCATTGACTACCTCCCTACATCATTATAATAAGGTTAGGTGTTTTAAGGTACCTGGTAACCGCAAGATGTAGTCTGATCCTCATATGCCTTCCTCTTGACCTTTTATATTTACAGTTCCTTGATAATGTGAGAAATCACGAATGCGCTTTGAAATTATTTTTTTTTCACAGTGGTTGTTCTGAAGACTGTCATATCACCTGTTTACTGTGTTCTTATTGTATATATCTTCTTTCAACGCACCGGCCGTATCCCACCGAGGCAGGGTGGCCCTAAAAGAAAAACAAAAGTTTTTCTTTGTAACTTTAGTAATGTATACATAAGAAGGGGTTACTAGCCCCTTGCTCCTGGCATATTAGTCGCCTCGTACGACACTCATGGGATACGGAGAAAGATTTCTGTTCCATTTTTCCATGAAGATAGGAAATAAACAAGAACAAAACTAGTGAGAAAATAGAAAAAACCCAGTGGGGTGCGTATATATATGCTTGTACATGTATGTCTAGTGTGACCTAAGTGTAAGAAGTAGCAGCGAGATGTAACTGAAATCTTGCATGTTTGTGAGACAGTAAAAGACACCAGCCATCCTACAATCATGTGGAACAATTACAGGCTTTCGTTTTACACTCACTTGGCACGACGGTAGCACTTACCTGGGTGGTTGTTGTATACCAACCTGCTACCTAGGATATATATATGTCGTGTCGAATAGGCAGAACTTGTGATCTTGGCTTAAATAGCAAGGCTCATCTTGCCATATAGGACAAGTGAAAATTTGTGTAAGCAATAATTTCGCCAAAATCATTCTGAACCTAACGAAAAAAAATATATTTCACTGTGTTTGTTTAGTATTAAATTATTGTAAACAAATCTAAAATATATTTAGTTGGGTTAGGCTAAAATAAATTGCTTTTGTTATAATAAGGTTAGGTAATTTTTCTAAGATTCTTTTGGTGCAAAATTAAAAATTTTACACTAACATTAATGAAAAAAATATATCTTTAAACGTATAAGAGAAAATTTTAGAAAGGAATTAATTTTAAATGAGTTCTTGCTAATTGACCAGTTTTACATATTCGCCACGACATATACATATATATATATATATATATGTCGTCCGTGCCGAATATGTAAAACTGGTCAGTTAGCAAGAACTCATTTAAAATTAAGCCCTTTCTAAAATTTTCTCTTGTACGTTTAAAGATATATTTTTTTCATTAATGTTAATGTAAAAATTTTAAATTTTACTCCAAAAGAATCTTAGAGAACTTACCTAACCTTATTATAACAAGAGCAATTTATTTTAGCCTAACCCAACTAAATATATTTTAGATTTGTTTACAATAATTTAATACTAAACAAACACAGTGAAATATATTTTTTTCGTTAGGTTCAGAATGATTTTGGCGAAATTATTGCATACACAAATTTCCGCTTGTCCTATATGGCAAAATGAACGTTGATATTTAAGCCAAGGTCGCAAGTTCTGCCTATTCGGCACGACATATATATATATATATATATATATATATATATATATATATATATATATATATATATATATATATATATATATATACACACACACAGGGGCCAGGAGCTGTGATTCGACCCCTGCAACCACAAATAGGTGAGTACACACACACTCTCTCTCTCTCTGCCTATCTCTCTTAACTTACTTACATTTGACACTGTCACAATATTGTTTCTTGAAATGCCAACCAGTAGAGTTTATCTTGTAAAAATATTCAGACGTACAAATCCCTTAAGATAGCTGGTAACTCTGCAGTAATCCCCGGCAGTCTTGTGTTTCTTGCTGGTAAGATCCGAGCTAAACCCTCCTGATCCTGGTAATTTCCAGGGGCGATCTTAGGAAGATGTATGCTAAATATATTTGTATTTTGTTTTACTTCAAGTTTGTCAAGTAGGAACCTTTTCCCAGGTCCGCTGCACATAATACATCCCAAATATTGTATAGGTTAGGTGACAGTGCTTGGTGAGGTGTGTGTGGAAATATTCAGGGTTAATCCTCTTAGGCTGGCAAGGTACAGAGACTAGCGCACTGGTATGTTTGTTGTAGGACTTGATGGCCATAGATTCTAATTGTTCCCATTCTATGACTTCTTTTTACAATAATGCTAATCACGAAGATAATGCCTGCTTTCAAGCTCTGCTACACGCAAAGATACTCCCAGCAATGTTTGCAGGTCACAGTGTTTAATGTAGTTTTATATCCTCAGGCAGCTGCTTCCTGCACTGTCTACACGCCAGGTGACAGTCCCTTACGTAGTGTTGTATCCCTGGACTACTACTACACGTAGATATTTCCTGCACGGGTGGCAGGTCAGGTGACAGTGTTTTGTGTGGTTTTGCATCCCAGAAAGAATGTGTCCACCGATAAGTGTAGTAAAAGACATTTCGATACATTAAAACAATATCTATTGATAATGACAGTTGAAGTCAACGCTGTGACCACTTCCTGGAGAAAAAAGTCAGACAAATAACTTAAAATATTGAAAAAAAATGAATTGCTTTTATGGAAGGATTATGCTACCACTGCTAACATAACTCTTCCTAGTTCTGTCTTTACTTCTGCTACTGCACATTCCTCTGTGCTTTCCTTTAATGCTGAATATTTATTAGTAGGAAGGAGGGGTATTGATTTTCAGTTTTATAACTGTAGTGTAGGCACGCCTCTGGCAAGACAGTGATGGAGTGAATGATGATTAAAAGTTTTTCTTTTTTTTTTCGGGCCACCCTGCCTGGTGGAGACGGCCGAAGTGTTAATAAAAATAAATCAGAATTATAGTATCCTTGATTTAAGAGAAGATTAACTAGAGTGAGGGAGAGGTTAGCCTGACATACCTGAGGCCAACTTGAGTGTCTGGGTTGAGTGTATGGTTGTATGGGTGAATTTGTGGGGAATATCTTGAAGTCACTCTATCATTTTTTTTGCCAACAAGTCAAATATAATTCATTGGAATAATAAATTATACCTCTTCTACTTAATCTGCAAATCAATTTAAGAATATTAAAGATTGAGGTGAACGTGAAACATGATGTTGTAGCATTAATAAATAAATGGGGGAAGGAAGTTTATAACTGAGGTCAAAAGGAAAATTTTAAGTTAAAATTAGTGTATTTAGCAACTAAAATGGCACGGTGATAAAAAGTCTCGCTACACGTTACTGTTTTTGATTATCAGAAATCTTGTTTCCCTACCCTCCCCTTCCCTCCGCCAGCCTGGCCACCACTCACTACTAGTTCTTCCTTCACTCCTCTGTTTTCTTCTCTCCCCTGTTCTCTTCTTCTCTCCCCTCCTCTGCTCTTTTCTTCTCTTCCCTTCTTCTGCTTCCTCATTCTCCTACTGTTATTATCGTAATGACTTTTCTTATGGCCCCATCATCCAGGGAGCATTGTCTGTCTAAAAAGGGTCATGACCATTCCTAGAGAGTTAGAGTGGAGGTACTCCTCGTGGTATTCCTACGGGAAGGTGTCCCTTCAGGTAGTCACAAGTGTGCTTGTATGGATGTTGGCTGTTGCCGAAGGTATGGATGTGCTAATGTGTGGATGGATGGGTATGCGTGGGTGAGCAGATGGGAGTGTGTGTGGGTGAGTGTGGCCACGATGAATTTGTAGGTGAATGCGTGGGTGAGTTTAGCCAGACTGTGTGTATCGGTGTGTGGATGGGTGAGCGCATGGGATAGTGTGATGGTATGTGGGTGAGTGTAGCTAGGATGTGTGTGTAGGTAGGCGAGAGAGAGAGACAATGTGTATGTGTGTGTGTGTGTGTGTGTGTGTGTGTGTGTGTGTGTGTGTGTGTGTGTGTGTGTGTGAGAGAGAGAGAGAGCATGTGTCTGCGTGAGCATGTGTGTACTCCCCTACTCACCTAGTTGAGGTTGCAAGGGTCGAGTCCAAGCTCCTGGCCCTGCCTCTTCACTGGTCGCTACTAGGTCACTCTCCCTGAACAGTGAGCTTTATCATACCTCTGCGTAAAGCTATGTATGGATCCTGCCTCCATTACATCGCTTTTCAAACTATTCCACTTCCACGGTGAACAGGGTCCTGAACGATTCCTTATTAAGACGTCGGAATGCTGTTCTGAGGTTTGCTAGGCGCCCATATGCTGCAGCAGTGTGTGTGTGTGTGTGTGTGTGTGTGTGTGTGTGTGTGTGTTTGTGTGTGAGCATGTGTATGCGTGTGTGTGCATGCGTGTGTGCGCGTGCGTGCGTGAGAGGGGGTGAGAGTATGACCGAGTTTCTGGACAAAATATAACTAAAATCGATCAAATCTGATTGAATCTCCTTCCTCAGACACTGTATGATCTACAAGCGTTTAAGTGCCCATCTGTAAATATAAAAAATATTAGATTTTGCAGAGTCAAATTTCTTTTCAACGTACACGCAGTGCAGCAATGCACTCTCCCCCCTCGTGTAGCTCTCACGTCCTGCCATTAGCGTTCTGGGAGCCCTTCATAACAGTGACACTGCAACACACCAGGACAGGAGTGGGCAGTGTTTACAGTGGTGCAACGTTCAACACACTTGTTGTGGATAGCCTTGCGCTTGGTCGTCTGATGACCAAATTTCGGGTAATTTGAAGCATTGTTCTGTGAAGTGAACAGGCTTTATATCCTGGTCTCACCACCCATGATCTAGCTCCTAGTACTAGGATTGAGAAAATATTGGCGGTAATCTCAACATTACGGAACATAGATAACGTCAATAAATAACAAAAAGGCACAATACCGTGACTGGAACGATACACAAATAACCCGACTTTGTCAATGGTCCAAGTCGGACCGAAACGTCGTCGTAAGCTTCTCTCTTTTATGTGCGGGTTATTTGTGTATAGATAACGTCACTAGAATATCCACGGAGCCACCTTCCATAATGGTAGTAGTTCCAGGGCCAGGACTGAGATTGGCTCTGGACGGCTGCTGTGAACAATGTCTGCATGGTCATCAGGATCACTTCCGCATAGGAACCAGCAGAGGAGGTGGCTGCATCAACAGATATAAATGTTCTGTGATATGAAATAATGAAGCAGAAGAGCAGAATGAGAAACAAAGGGCGATAGCTAGTTAATTATTAATAATAAAACCACAGCCCTGTCAGTAATCTGGTTGATTAATAATAAATCGCTACCACGTCAATAATTTGGTTAATAGCAATAAATCACTCTCCTGTGAATAATAATATACACATAACTAGTGCAACAAGCTCTGCTAACATATTTAGGAACTACTCTCTTGCCTTACACAGGGCAGCTTACCCAGGATTAAGTGCATAGTAAAATCGGTTATTTAGACTAGGAGTGCCAAGAGGCACTAGCATCATTCCGCTAGTAATGGGCGAAGGCGATCCAGGTAGAACGATAAGAGGTGTACACCTTCGGCTAGTACCACTGCACATGCAGATAACTTACTGTAGAGTAGTGCTTCCACCGCCAGACCGCAACCAGATGTACTACTTGGTGGCGTTACTGACCACCCCATCACTGTTACTTGCAGTTGCTTCCAAAGGTCACCATCCCCATGGCTGTCCAGAATTAAGTCTCAAGTTGCATTGCCCGCTTCCCGCAGAGCACCGTATGCGCTATAGTCTGGTTGATCAGGAGCAGATCTGAGAAATTTATAGTTCCCATCCTGAAGACAACTAGAGATTTATTGGTAATATTTCATATGTATGAAGGGAGGATGTTGAAAGGTGATCCTTTTTCATATACTGATCTTTCAATGTACTCATCGCTCCATTTCGAAGGACTTACAGCACTCCCAGTACTTTGGGTTCTTGTGTGAGTTTAAAGGAGCTGTGAGGATTCTCAGTTCATTTCTAATCCTGAAGAATATCATTTTCTTGGTATCTTTTATTTTGAAAGTTCGTTACTCAACCTATCATTTTTGGTTCCAGTAGTGATAGCAACGTTGTTGTTTCTTGAACGTGATATATTCTGACATCACCCCTCGGTAACCTGTGATCTTGTTTTCATTTCCTCACCCCTTCTATAACATAGTAGCTGAAATTTGCCTTCACTGAGTTTCATACTGTTGAAAGAAACTCTCTGGAAGAATTGGTTTAAATCATAAAGGCTTTGTGTGTCTTCCAAGGATGCCAACCCCACACTAATTACAGTATCGTTTGCAAAGGATGATACAATGCATTGATATATGTGAAGGTTAATGGTTTAAAAAACAGATAAGTTGAAAAATGAGACACTTGTGCAACATTTGGAACTCGGTATTGAGGAAACGTTTTTGTATTGGACAGAAAAAGCCACTGACTGGCGAAACGTTTCTTCAGTAAAGATTTCCAAATGTTGCACTAATGTCTTATTCTTTATTGGTATATTGCCTGTGTATGTATCACATATAAAGAGAAGAAGTGGGGAGGATACTGTGCTTTAGGAAACCTAATTTTTCAGTACAGCAGTCGCTGATCTCAGTTTGCTTACTGTTGCTTATTGTTAGAAAGTTGAATACATATTTTTATTTTATTAACACACCGGCCATTTCTCACCATGGCAGAGTGGCCCGGAAAAGAAGAAATGCTTTAATGATCATTCACTGCAGTGTAGGCGTGCCTACACTGCAGTCATAAAACTGGAAAATATCAATACCCCTCCTTCACGGTACAGGAACTGTACTTTCCGCCTCGAAGTCTCAAGTCCGGCTTTACGGTTTCCATAAATCCCTTCATAAATGTTACCTTGCTCACACTCCAACAGCACGTCAAGTCATAAAAAATATTTATTTCCACTCGATCCTATCTATCATGCTCATGAAAGCTTACTGGAAGTCAAAGCCCCTTGCACACTAAACCTCTTTTACCCCCTCCTTCCAACATTTCGTTGGCCTACCCTTACCCCCGATCTCCTTCCTTAATATGCTCTCCGTCATTTTATTTTGTTCCAGCATCTCTAAATGTCCAAACCATCTTAACTATCCCTCCTCAGTCCTCTGGATAATAATATTAGTAACCCAGCACCAAGTAATTTCCAAACTAGGGATTATCTGCTTTATATTCACACCACACATTTCCCTCATGCACAACAACTCCACTCACCACCCATCTTTACACCCATATTTGAGCGTTGGTATAACTATACTCTTATACATTCCCCTCTTTGCTTCCACGCATAACGATCTTTGTCTCCAGAGACTCTTCAGTACAACACTCACCTTTTTGCCCTCATCAATACTATGCATTGCCTCGTCTTATATAGACCCATCTGCAGAAAAGTCCACTCTCAAATATCTGAATACATTCACTTCCTCCCTATTCACTCTCTTTAATCTGATATCCAATCTTTCATTACCTATTTTTTTTTTATTAATTAGACACATGTGCAGCACTTGGGTATCTTTAACGAGGAAACGTTTCGCCACACAGTGGCTTCATCAGTCCATACAAAGGAGAATGGGTATCATTAGAGATACCCAAGTGTTGCACAAGTGTCTAATTTATCAACTTGTCGGTTCTCTGAACCATTCATTTACATACCTATATTGTTATCCTTATCACTTTACTTTTTCCTATTGTTCACTTTTTATTTTCTTCTTTTACATACCGTACCAAACTCATCCACCAACCTCTGCAACTCCTCTTCAGAATCTCCCAAAAGCACAGTGTCATTAGCAAAAAGCAGCTGTGACAACTCCCATTTCGTGATATTCTTTATCTGTTACTCCCACACCTCTTGCCAACACCTGAGAATTCACTTCTCTTACAACTTCATGTATAAATATATTGAACAACCATAGTGACATTCATCCCTGTTTAAGGCTTACTTTTACTAGGAAATAATCTCCCTCTCTTTTACGTACTCTAACCTGAGCCTTACTATCCTCGTAAAAACTCTTAACTGCTTTCACTAATCAACCTCCTTTCCCATACATTTGCAACATCCGTCACATTGCCCCATCCCCCTTATACACCCTATCATACACATTTTCAAATCCATAAATGCCACTAAAACCTCTTTAACCTTATCTCAATACTGTTCACCTATGTTTCACTGTAAACAACTGGTCTACACCCCCATACCCTTAATAAAGCCTCCTTGTTCATCGGCGATCCTGCTTTATCCTACTCTTAATTCTTTCAATAATAACTTTACCATACATTTCACCAGGTATACACAACAGGCTTATTCTCCTATAATTCTTACACTCTTTTTTTTCCAGTTTTCATTTATACAAAGCAACTATGCATGCTCTTTGCTAATTCCTACGTACCTTACCTTCTTCCATACATTTATTAAATAAAAGCACTAACCACTCCATAACTATATCCCAACCTGCTTTTTAACCTTTTTGTCTTTATCCCATCAATCCCAACTGCTTTACCCCTTTTCATTCTACCCACTGCCTCATGCACTTCTCCGACACTTAAAACTTTCTCGTCCTCTCTCCTACTAAATGTTATACATCCGTGCACAATACACGAAATCACACATTTCCTATCTTCATCAACATTTAACAATTCCTCAAAATATTCATGCCATCTTCCCAATACCTCTAACTCTCCATCTAATAACTCTCCTCTCTTATTTTTAACTGTCAGATCCATTTGTTCACTAGGCTTTCTTAATTTATTAATCTCCAAATCTTTTTCTTATTCTCAACAAAAATTTGTTGATAGCACCTCACCCACTCTCTCGTTTACTCTCCATTTACTTTCCTTCACCATTCTCTTAACCTCTCTCTTTCTCCCCATATACTCCTTCCTCCTTGTATCACTTCTTCTTCGTAAAAAGCTCTCATATGCTATATATTTTTTAATCTCTTTACCTCATCCTTCTACCAATTGCTCTTCTTCCTTCCCACACCCACTTTCCTGCAACCACAAACTTCTGCTGGACACTTAAACACTACATTGTTAAATCTTCCCCATACTTTTTCTACTTGATTGCCTGTACTCTCACTAGCCAATCTTTCATTACATTCTCGTTGTATCCCATCTACCTTTTATTCTCATTGTAATTACAACTAAAAATTATATGATATATCTGTGGCCCCTCATTAAATATGCACATCCTATGTATTTACCAATACATAGTCCAATAAACTGTCAAGAACTATATCTTTTATACTTTATATACAAAGTCCACCTTTCCATTTATATTTTTTTACACACATTTTCTGCAGAAACACTCCATAGTCGCACATGACAAAGGTTTCTCCAAATTCAGTGTAAACATAATTTTTTTCCTTGTAGTCTATCCAAGATCATGTCGTAACGGATAGCAGTTGCTAGTGGCAGGAACGACCTATCCTGAACCTACCGCTGTTATTCCATGCGAATGGCAATATTCCTTCTTAAAACTCTTTTAATAGGATTTGGTAATGTGGGACGTCAGTATTATCAGTCCATAGTTTTTTGCAATTGTTTTACTGCTACTTGTGTGAATTGGTGCTATTTCAGTATTTTCTAATGAGTGGATTTGACTCCAGTGTGCATGCTCAGTCTTCCTAAAGCATTTTCAGAGTGTGTGTGTGTGTGTGTGTGTGTGTGTGTGTGTTTAAGCTTCACCCTTCCCTAACTCTACCATGAAGCTGTAATCAAATATAGTTCATGGAGTGCTTGAGTGTATCTGGGAGGGAAGCATCAGCAGACAGCTGCCGTGCATCTTCATGCATACTAAACCAGGCACCAGCATTGTGTGTTAGTTCCTAAGCCATGAAGCCTCCCCCGAGTCCTTCGTGATTCCACAGAGGCAGTAGTGGGAGTGCCTAGATCTTCTACAGTGAGAGTAGTTGGTAAGCCAGGTGCTTCCACAGTGGCAGCATTAAAGAAGGCTTGGAGCTTCGTGTGGCAACACTAGGGAAGCTTGGAACGTGACAGGTGTAGCTGTGAAGCTGCAGTGCCAGCGGTGAGGGAGCCACAAGCTTCCACAGTACCAGATAGACGTTTAAGAGCAGTGAGGGAGCATGAAAATTCCAGTGGTAGTAGTGAAGGATTACACTGGTCAACAATTTCTGAAGAGCTGTATGCTTCTTAAATAAGATTATTTATTTCTTATGATGTCAAACCTTTCTCCTCACCAGAACTGATACATGCACTCAACTAATCCCCTTCCGTCAACATTTAAACCTGGGTACACCCCATAATCAACATAACTAAAATCACTCCTCAAAACTTTCGTGTCCTAAATCCAAATATCACCTTGAAAAATGCTCATTGGCTATAGGTTTAAAGATACGAGACATGTAATATTCGATTATTTTATTATAAAGTACAATATGTGTTAGTACGCTTTAAAGTCTAATCCGTACCTACTCTCTGCCCTTTTGCTTGACGCTTATAATGGGCTGAAGAATCATCTCTTGCCAATGTCCAACAATAGTCTGCTAGCATTCTTGTGCCCCATTTGCCCTGGTACCATTTTTCCATGGTTGAAACCTTTCACCATGTTCGTCACTAACTGACTCACAGTTCGCTGGAAAAAAGTCTGAATGTGAATCCAAAAAGTGGATTTTAAGCGACATGTTACATCCCATGTTCTTGTAAGCCTTGATGAGGTTTTCCATCATTTCTTCATAGTTGCCTTCCCTTCTGTTTCCGAGAAATCCCTTCGCCACTAACTTGAATGCTTCCCAAGCAGCTTTCTCCTCCCCATGAATGTCTGATTCAAAGTCACCATCTTTAAGAAGCTCTCGAATCTGAGGACCATTGAAGACTCCCTCTCTTATCTTAGCGTCGCTCAGTGAGGGGAATTTTGACGATAAATACCTGAATCCCTGACCGGATTTGTCCATAGCCTTTACAAAGTTTTTCATGTGCCCCAGTTTTGTGTGTTTTGTGCCTCTGGCCTCATGCATATCAATATCAGTGAATATTTATTATAAATTTAACGAGTGTTTCGCTAAGAAAATCACCTACTTTTCACCTCAAAATATAAATTTGCACAGCACAACCTCCTATGACTGCTGGAACAATAATGTGAGTGTGGTAAGAAACACACTGCCACAAGGCTGTTGGAATCTGTTGTGACACGTAGGTGTATATTGAATAGTAGAGCTAAGAAACGATTTTAACCATGATATTCATTATCAGTGACCTAATAATTGGAAATTGCTTCTCTGGTCTCGGAAGCATTTTGGTTGCTGACCAGAGTTATTTATCTTTCACAGTGGCAGCACAGGGAAGAGTCTGGAGGTTTCAGTGGCAGCTTCTGGAGCTGTAGTTTTCACAGCCTGAAGGTTAGTATATTAAACAAACCTTGAATATCAGCATTATGAACAGGTTGATCAGTGTCATCCCAGGTATCCCTTTGTTGCCTGTCTTAGACAGCTGCCATTTTCATTTATGTATCCCTGCATGTTTCATTCATTTTATCTTCCACTTTCTTTTTAGATAGCATTTTTATTTTATTGCCCATAATCTTCCAAGTTTATTAGTCGTGATTTTTTTATCTACATCGGCTATTATTTTCCTAACAGCTTGGCTGTAGGGAATCTTGTTTTAGTGATCTTTTTATGGGTCAGTTAGCATAATCACAAAGAAAATTAACAGTGACAGATATATTAGAAGAGGCAGTGAGTGTCAGACCTGGAAACGTGATAAAAAACCTCTCACATAAACAGAGCATTGGACTCTTGATAAGTTCTAATGCCAAGTTTGTGCTGTTGTTCAAGACTTTAAACAGTGTGACTATATTAAACTTCACTGCATTTCTTACAGGGAATATTAGTCACAAAGGTATTTTGGGCGGAATTTTTAATCTAATGTTTTGATTTTTAATTTTGATTTTTAAATTTTTAAGGGAGGGTATGTCAAGAATATTTTTTTCCACTTAAAGTTAGAACCAATCTTTGCTTTTTTTTTAATGATGTATAAAGTACTTATAGCAACATTTTCTTAAAAAAAAAAAGACAAAGAAACATATTCATCCACGAATATGTTAGAATTTAGAAATCCTTTAAAGTTGTATTTAAAAATCTTAATAGTTAAAAAAAATGAATAAGAATTCCCCCCAAAAATGATGATAGCTGTCGATAAGATTCCCGTGTAAGAAATGTAATAAACTTTATTACGGTCAAACTGGAGAAAATCTTGAACAATGATTGAAAATAAATCAATATAACATTAGTCTAATGCTCTGCTTATTCATGCGAGAGATTTTAACTACTCGTCTGATTTTCAAAA